>NC_084612.1:51401195-51473695 GCF_033978795.1 Nerophis ophidion | reverse complement strand
ATATATACATATATATACACACAGATATACATATATATATATATATATATATATGTATATATATACATATATATACACACATATATTTATATATATGTATACACACAGATATACATATATATATATATATATATGTATATATATACATATATATACACACATATATTTATATATATGTATGTCTGTGTGTATATATTTCTGTGTGTATATAAATATATGTATGTGTGTATATATATACAAACACAAAATGCTCCTGCTTTTTATGAATTAAAGAGAATATGAAGGGTTATCAGTCCAATTAATGGCTTGAAATTAACAAAGGTCAAAAACTTACAAGGGGTCTATCCCGATGTGTGTTGACCGCCTCCACGTTGAGACAAAACATTTCCACTTTACAGCCTAAACAAGGGAGAACTGATTTTAGTGGACAAACAGCTGCTGTCAATTGAGTCTCTTATTTTAAAAGATCTACCATACGCCACCGGGGTGAGTTTGAGGATGGTGTGCAGCGGACACTTCATGTAGGGCAGATCTTCTGTTGGGGGAAGGAACAGGACAACCTTCACGCAGGAGATCACTAGTGATTGTGTACACACCTGCGCTTTTATCCAGGAAGTAGGCCAGAAGACAGCGCATGACCGCCTGGTGGCAGACCACCAGGATATTGCCTTGTCTCTCCAGCTCCATGATGGCCGGCTCCAGACGCTGGACCAGATCCTGATACGACTGCAGAAGAAAACCGCTTTTTAGGATGGCTCGAAGTAGGTATGTCCCGATCAACATTGTGTTCCTCCGCCATCGAGTCCCCATGTGATACTTTGACAAGAGATTACAGAAGTGAAAATGTTCTATAGCGAGTAACTCTAATAATCACATTTGTATCAAGTTAATCTTATTACAAACCCCGTTGTTGGGAAATTGTCTTAGATGTAAATATAAACGAATACAATGATTTGCAAATCCTTTTCAAACCGTATTCAATTGAATGAACTACAAAGACAAGATATTTGATGTTTAAACTCATAAACTTTATTCTTTTTTTGCAAATAATAATTAACTTTGAAATTCATGGCTGCAACACCTACCAAAGTAGTTGGGAAAAGGCATGTTCACCACTGTGTTACATCACCTTTTCTTTTAACACACTCAATAAACATTTGGGAACTGAGGAAACTAATTGTTGAAGCTTTGAAAATTGAATTTTTTCCAATTCTTGTTTTATGTAGAGTTTCTGTCGTTCAACAGTCCGGGGTCTCCGCTGTCGTATTTTACGCTTCATAATGCGCCACACATTTTCGATGGGAGACAGGTCGGGACTGCAGGCGGGCCAGGAAAGTACCTGCACTCTTTTTTTTTACGAAGCCACGCTGTTGTAACACGTGCTGAATGTGGCTTGGCATTGTCTTGCTGAAATAAGCAGGGGCGTCCATGAAAAAGATGGCGCATAGATGGCAGCATATGTTGTTCCAAAACCTGTATGTACCGTTCAGCATCAATGGTGCCTTCACAGATGTGTTAGTTACCCATGCCTTGGGCACTAATGCACTCCAATACCATCACGGATGCTGGCTTTTGAACTTTGCGTCAATAACAGTCTGGATGGTTCGCTTCCCCTTTGGTCCGGATGACACAATGTCGAATATTTGGGGGACGGCGTGGCGCAGTGGAAGAGTGGCCGTGCGCAACCCGAGGGTCACTGGTTCAAATCCCACCTAGAAACAACCTTGTCACGTCCGTTGTGTCCTGAGCAAGACAATTCACCCTTGCTCCTGATGGGTGCTGGTTGGCGCCTTGCATGGCAGCTCCCTCCATCAGTGTGTGAATGTGTGTGTGAATGGGTAAATGTGGAAGTAGTGTCAAAGCGCTTTGAGTACCTTGAAGGTAGAAAAGCGCTATACAAGTACAACCAATTTATCATTTATTTATTTCCAAAACAATTTGAAATGTGGACTCGTCAAACCACAGAACACTTTTTCACTTTGCATTAGTCCATCTTAGATGATCTCGGGCCCAGAGAAGCCGGCGCCGTTTCTGGATGTTGTTGATAAATGGCTTTTGCTTTGCATAGTAGAGCTTTAACTTGCACTTACAGATGTAGCGACAAACTGTATTTAGTAACAGTAGTTTTCTGAAGTGTTCTTGAGCCCATGTGGTGATATCCTTTAGAGATTGATGTCGGTTTTGCATACAATAATATAATAATAATAATAATAATAATAAAGGATTAGATTTATATCGCGCTTTTCTATTGTTATATACTCAAAGCGCTCACAGAGAACTGGGAACCCATCATTCATTCACACCTGGTGGTAATAAGCTACATCTGTAGCCACAGCTGCCCTGGGGTAGACTGACGGAAGCTGCCAGTTTGCACCTACGGCCTCTCCGACCACCACCAATCATTCATTCATCAGTGTGAGCGGCACCGGGGGCAAGGGTGAAGTGTCCTGCCCAACGACACAACGGCAGCGACTTTGATGTCAATAGGTGGGAAGCGAACCTGCAACCCTCAGGTTTCTGGCACGGCCGCTCTACCCACTACGCCATGCCGCCCCATGGTCATTCAATGTTAGTTTCCGGCCATGCCGCTTACGTGGAGTGATCTCTCCAGATTCTCTGAACCATATGAGGATATTATGAACCGTAGATGTTGAAATCCCTAAATTTCTTGAAATTGCACTTTGAGAAACGTTCTTAAACTGTTTGACAATTTGCTCACGCAGTTGTGGACAAACGGGTGTACCTCGCCCCATCCTTTCTTTTGAAAGACTGAGCATTTTTTGGGAAGCTGTTTTTATACCCAATCATGGCACCCACCTGTTCCCAATTAGCCTGCACACCCGTGGGATGTTCCAAATAAGTGTTTGATGAGCATTCCTCAACTTTATCAGTATTTACTGCCACCTTTCCCAACCTCTTTGTCATGTGTTGCTGGCATCAAATTCTAAAGGTAATGATTATTTGCAACAACAAAAAAAACAGTTTGGACATCAAATATGTTGTCTTTGTAGCATATTCAATTAAATATGGGTTGAATATTATTTGAAAATCATTGTATTCCGTTTATATTTACATCTAACACAATTTCCCAACTCATATGGAAAGAGTGTTTGTAAATGTATAATGTGTTAATAATGTTGTATCCAAGATGGTGTACTTTGTGGTTTTGAATTCTACATACCGTATTTTCCGGGCCATAGGGCGCACCAAATTATAAGGTGTACTGCCGATGAGTGGGTCTATTTTTGATCTTGATTCATATACAGTCGCGGTCAAAAGTTTACATACACTTGTAAAGAAGATAATGTCATAGCTGTCTTGAGTTTCCAATAATTTCTACAAAGCTTATTTTTTGTGAAAGAGTGATAGAAGCACATACTTGTTTGTCACAAAAACAATCATCAAGTTTGGTTCTTTTATGAATTTATTATGGGTCTCCTAAAAATGTGACCAAATCGGCTGGGTCAAAAGTATACACAAAGCAACAAACATTATCAGTTTGGGTGATGTAGAAAAGTTACAATTAAATCAAATGAGCTTTTTGTGAGTGATTATGATTGACGACACCTGTTGACTTCTCTTAATCCAGTCAAATCAGGCTCATCTGATGCAGTCATTAGACTCGGTTACAAACGTGACAATGGGAAAGTCAAAGGAACTCAGTACAGATCTGAAAAAACGAGTCATTGACTTGAACAAGCCAGGAAAGTCACTTGGACTCATTTCAAAGCAGCTTTAGGTCCCAAAAGCAACTGTGCAGACAGTTGTCTGTACGTATAAAGTGCATGGCACAGTTTTGTCACTGCCAGGATCAGGAAGAAAACGCAAGCTATCACCTGCTACTGAGAGAAAATTGGTCAGGATGATCAAGAGTCAACCAAGAACCACCAAAAAGCAGGTCTGCAATAAATTGGAAGTTGCTGGAACACAGGTGTCAGTTTCCAGAGTCAAACGTGCATTGCATCGCCATGGACTGAGAGACTATCATGCGAGAAGGATGCCCTTGCTCCAGAAGCGACATCATCTAAGGTTTTCTGCTGATCACATGGACAAAGATAGGACCTTCTGGAGGAAAGTTCTGTGGTCAGATGAAACCAAAATTCAGCTGTTTGACCACAATACCCAGCAATATGTTTGTAAGAGAAAAGGTGAGGCCTTTAATCCCAGGAACACCAAACCTACCATCAAACATGGTGGTGGTAGTATTATGCTCTGGGCCAGTTTTGCTGCCAATGGAACTGGTGCTTTAGAAAGAGTAAATGGGACACTGAAAAAGACGGATTACCTCCAAATTCTATAGGACAACCTAAAATCATCAGCCCGGAGGATGGATCTTGGGCGCAGTTGGGTGTTCCAACAGGACATGGACCCTAAACACATGTCAAAAGAGGTAAAGGAATGGCTAAATCAGGCTAAAATTAAGGTTTTAGAATGGCCCTCCCAAAGCCGTGACTTAAATCACATTGAGAACATGTGGACAATGCTAAAGAAACAAATCCATGTCAGAAAACCAACAAATTTAGCCGAACTGCACCATTTTTGTCAAGAGGAGTGATCAAAAATTCAACCAAAATCTTGCCAGAAGCTTGTGGATGGCTACCAAAAGCGCCTTATTGCAGTTAAACTTGCCAAGGGACATGTAACTAAACATTAACATTGCTGAATGTATACTTTTGACCCAATATATTTGGTCACATTTTCAAGAGACCCATGATAAATTCATAAAAGAACCAAACTTCATGAATGGTTTTTGTCACAAACAAGTGTGTGCTTCAATCACTCTATCACAAAACAATAAGAGTTGTAGAAATGATTGGAAACTCAAGACAGCCATGACATTATGTTCTTTACAAGTGCATGTAAACTTTTGACTTCAACTGTATAAGGCGCACTAGATTATAGAGTGCATTAAAAGGAGTCATATTTTTATGTATTTTTTTCTAAATTGAAAACAATTCCTTGTGGTCTGATGTATTGGTGGTTCTTTGGTCAAAATGTTGCATAGATTATGTTTTACAGATCATCTTCAAGCCTCCGTTTTGTGGGCGGTCTTATTTAGGTGGTTCACCTTCGACAGGGTCTTCTCCCCATCATCTCTGTTGTAGCGGTGTAACGTGCAAGGACGGAAGGGAAAGAAGTGTCGAAAGATAGAGCTAACTGGTTTACTGACATTCAGACTTTACATCAATCAATAACGGAGCAGCATCTCCTCATATGGAAACAACAACACCGGAAATGTAAAAAAACGTCCCACCGGAACTCTCTAATAACTGAAATTTCTTGGGTGAATAATGTAAACTCACTACACGGATATGTTTTAGCGCTTTCATGGTGAGTTTAGTGACAGAAATAAGTAAGAACTTTACACTACTTTATATTACAAATGGCAAAAGCGGAGGATTAATGTCCCATAACAAGAAAATAGAGAAAAAGAATAAGCTTATGGACTACAAAGGCGGACACACACAATTTTTCAGGATTTATGCAGATCCCAAATACAAATCAGCAGGTACCAGAAGGTAAGAAAAGTTGCTTTCGCATAACATTGTGAAACAAAACACCAGATATGTCTTACCTTATACACACACCATACTGTGTGCATAAAAATACCTGTATGTTGAAGCACATCAAGCAGTGCGGCTTCACAGCTTACCAAAGTCATACTAAACATTTTGATAAGATTTTTGAGTGCCCTGTGTAATGTTCTATGTGTTCAATGGAACTTATAACATGTTGGGGTTGTTAACTTGAGTCACATTGCCATCACAGTGCAGCCTAGTTTACAAGTGAATGTAAACTTTTGGCTACAACTGTATAAGGCGCACTAGATTATAGGGTGCATTAAAGCTTTTATGTTTGACTGCCATCTACTGGTTACACTTATCATTACAACATGTACAAAATAAAAGAGCTTCGAGGTCAGTAAGCTCAACCAAGCTTATTCCTTACATTAGTCGCACTGGGTTATAAGGCGAATTATCGAATTTTGAGAAAAAAAAAAAGGATTTTAACTGCGCCTTATGGTTCGGAAAATACGGTACTTTTTTATAAAAGATTAAAAAATAAGCGTAAATAATTAATTTCAGAGATGTAAGCACCCTTTGAGGAAAACAAAACAGGAATATTGAGGGAAAAAAAAGGAACATTTCTGTCAGCACAAAGTGCTTTAACGCATACCCTGAAATAAAATGTTGAAAATCAAGACTGCATTTTCTGCATTTGGGTGCATTTCCACACTATATTTCACCTTTAGATTTATTCTCAACTACCAACCTCTTTTTGACACATGTCCCTAGCACACAATGTATACTAGATCACTTACTAACTTTACATCACTGAACTTTAACTTTAAAATGTCAAGTTATAAAATATGCGCTATTCCCATTTGGCAACTCGATCCTGTAGCCATGCCCCCTCGGGTAACATACTTCCTGTGTCGTGACCTCCGTTTACAATTCCATCCATCCATTTTCTACCGCTTATTCCCTTTGAGGTCGCGGGGGGCACTGGTGCCTATCTCAGCTATAATCGGGCGGAAGGCGGTGTACACCCTGGACAAGTTATCGCAGGGCCTGTTTACAATTTGTAATGTCAAAAATATACCTTCTTGCTGGTTACTAAAAAAATCACTATATTAGAACATCCATTCACCCATTTTCTACCGCTTGTCCCTCACTTGACTCCAA
Source organism: Nerophis ophidion (assembly GCF_033978795.1). Lineage (NCBI taxonomy): Eukaryota > Metazoa > Chordata > Actinopteri > Syngnathiformes > Syngnathidae > Nerophis > Nerophis ophidion. The sequence continues at coordinate 51,467,009 of NC_084612.1, read as the reverse complement.
GTACCACCATAACGATCGTCATTTGAATACAAAAGCGCAATAGGCTTAAGTTTTGATTAAAAAACAAGGCAGAGGTTTTATTTAACAAGTATATTTGTTATTTTGGCCACAGTAACATTACACACAGTTTGAACAGTAACACTGTGTTTGAATATTTAATTAAGTTATTCTTTGTCGTGCCTTACCACTTGACAGAGCCCACGTACCAGAACTACAACAGGTTAGGAACTAACAGTGTTGGGATCGTAATCATCCAAAACAAATTTTTCATATTTTTATTGATATTTCTTTGAAAAAGCTAAGAAATTATATTAAAAAGACCAATACATAAACAAAGCAAACACGACTATTGGCTCCCATTTCAATAATTTGTTTTTTTCCCTCAAAGCAATCCTGTATCCAGAGACTTACTCCCTGAAAAAAATCACCCCCCAAAATATATAGTAATAAGAACAAGAAACATTTAAATATTGATTTACCGTAAATTATGGACTATAAGCCGCTACTTTTTTCCAACACTTTGCACCCTGCAGCTTACAAGGCGGAGCAGCAAATTTATGGATTCCCCTTCACTGACAGCCATAATAAAAACAATAAAAAAAACAACCAAACAAAAAAACAAGTAAAAACATTCAGTGTTTTCAAAAAAACGGAAGTAGAAGTGGTGTTCAGTCTTTTAGCCATCCATAGTGTTTGCTTGTATGGATCCTTCATTCATCATTCCAAGCAACGTTTGTAAGTTTTACAATATAACTAAAATAGTTCTTATTCACTGAACCATCCTATATGTGATGTTTGGAGGAGTGTTTTCGTGTATATTTTTACATGCTATCGTAATGTAATAAAGCTAGCGTCATTAGCATTAGCTAAGATTCTAAATCGCTTAGTACAAGTTTATAGAATATTTCTGTGTAAATAACTAATTTCACATTGTATATAGCTAAACCTCACAGTCCGGTGCGGCTAATATATGGGACAGTATTTTTTCTTCTCAAATTTAGTGGGTGTGGCTTACTTGGTAAACACTTTAGTATCATTCACCGTATTTTCCTAAATTGTTTCCAAACTGTGTTTGTAACAGGGCAGTAAAACGGCTGATCAAACAAAACAGAAGTAATCGTCATGGACCAGCGGAAGCCAGCTCTCCAATCAGCTAAACAGACTCAATAACTCCACGGTGACGCTTTTGTGAAATTACTGAGGAATTTGTGAAACTGAAAAAATACAAACAGAATGGCATTGTAAGTTAATAATACTAACACTAACACTCATAAACGTTTTGGCATATTTGCTAATGCTAACGACTTTCATTTCATTACTATAGCACATACAAATGACATGAAACTTCTCCTACAGAAATCACACATGGGACAGTTTACTAAGTAAGAATTGTTTTAGATATATTGTAAAACTTACGAACGTTGCTTGTAGTGACGAATAAAGAATTCATACGAGTAGTAACGCAATGACAACTAGAAGACAGAACGGCGCTTGTACTTCTGGTTTAAAACGCTAAAAAGAAGTAAATACTGTAGATGTTCACCACGAAGTACCTGCAGTGAACAAGTTCGTCCAAAAAATGGCGCTATAGCACAAACGATAACAGAACTTTTCAATGTCTGTCGAAAACTATTTGTTGAATACAAAACATTATGGCTGTCAGCGAATAAACATCTATAAATTAGCAGTACCGTTTTATAAGCTGAAGGGTCCAAAGCGTAGAAAAAAAGTAGTGGCTTAGAGTCCGGACTTTCAACACTATAGTATAGTCACTTCTTCTTTACATTGAAACTTTAGCAGTTAGCTTTCTAAGTCGTCCTGCTCGGTGTGTGTGTGTAGCATGTTTAGCCATTACCTTTCCTGTAATCCTCCAGTGATAATGTACATGGAAGAAACAGTTTATTTTCCGTCATGTTGGTGAGGATTAGTTTCTTAGAAGCGTCTACACACTGTGGCTAGACGACCCATTTGTTGCAGCTTTCTTTTAAATTGTTGTGGTTCGACACGCACCCGCCTGGAATTCATGCACCTCCTGCATGTGTGTAATGATGAGAAAAATAATAATATGGACGTGTCATTTGTAAAATACCGGCCCATGATCGGGACATCTCCAGTTACAAATGTCCCGTCACCAAACAAGAGTCCAAAGTGCAATTGCAGCCAGTCGACAATTTTTCCATTTGTAAATATTAAGAAGCATATTAATCAGTTCCGGCGTCAATACTGTGGCCATAATTGCATCTCAGTAATAACATTCCAACATGACTGAGTGCCACACAACTGTTGAAAAGGAGGTGCAATTACCTCCCCCCCTGGGTAGCGATAGTGATACTTGTCCTGGTCCCTCAGAGCAAACTCCTCTGGGAACGCCCCCTGGATCATCTCGTAGGTCATATCCTCGCACACACCCTGCAGAGGAAAATACAAAATCACCACAAATGCGCCAGCTAACACATCCATAGAGGTTGATTTGTGTCTTTATTACAAAAGCTTTTTTTTTTTTACACTGAATTTATGTAACTCTATTTTTGGCATTTGAATATTGTGAACTGAAATTGTTTTTACATCAAATTATCTTGACAATTTCATTAAAAAAAAAATCTGTGTTTTAAAATTTTGTGTATAAAATTTCAGTGCATAAAAAAATCAGTGTGCAAAAAATTCATTGTAAAAAAATATCAAGTGTGAAAATAATTCAATATATAAAAATTCAGTGAAAAAACAATCAGACTAAAATAAAATCTGTGTTTTAAAATTCAGTGGAAACAAATCAGTGTATAAAAAAAAATCAGTGCATTAAAAAATGTTTGAAAATTCAGCATAAAAAATTAGACAAAACAAATTCAGTGTTCCAAATTCATTGTAAACAAAAGTGCATAAAAAAATCAGAGTTTTTAAATTCAGTGTATAAAAATTCAGTATTAATACATTCAATGTAAAAACATTGAGACTAAAAAAATGCAGCGTATGAACTTCAGCGTAAAAAAAAAAATCAGTGCATAAAAAGTGTTTTAAAATTCAGTATAAATAAATTCAGTGTAAACAACTTTAGACAAAAAAAATCAGTGTTTTAAATTCAGTGTAAAAAAACAGTGCATAAAAAAATCTGTTTTAAAATTCAGTGTATAAAAATTTGGTGTAAAAATAATTCAATGTAAAAAATTCAGTGCTTTAAAATTCAGCGCAAAAAATTCAGTATGAATAATTTCCGTGTAAAAACCTTCAGACTAAAAAAAGTCTGTGTAAAAAAATGGTGTATAAAAATATCGGGCATAAAAAAATCGATGTTTGAAAATTAAGTACAAATAAAGTCAGTGTAAAAAATGTTGACAAAAAATATTCAGTGTTTTAAATTTAATGTAAAAAAACGTGCATAAAAAAATCTGTGTTTTAAAATTATGTGTATGAAATAATTCAGTGTAAAAAGAATTCATGTAAAAAATTAATTGTAAAAAATTATAAGTGTTTTAAAATGCAGTGTCAAAATTCACTATAGATAAATTCAGTGTCAAAATTCAGAGTTTTAAAATTCAGTGTTAAAACAGACTAAAAAATTCAGTGTTTTAAAATTCAAAGTAAAAAAATAAATGTATAAAAAAAATCAGTGCATAAGAAATTCAGTGTATAAAAATTAAGATAAAAAAAATGTACATATAAAAATTTAGTATAAATAAATTCAGTATAAAAAATGAATCCATCCATCCATCCATCCATTTTCTACCATTTTTTACCGCTTGTCCCCAGAATAATTTCTATGGTTAGAAAATATCCAGTGGGGCCACATTTTAATGTTAATTATGTTGTATTATGCCCAGGTAGACCAGTTAACTACTTTTTTATGCTGCTTTGCAAGACTCGTGTCACGTAACTTCAAACTTGACACCTCATTGGCTGGTTCTGAGACAGGATCGATTGCCTCAGTCTTAATTTACCGGAAGTCAGTCTCGCTTTTTGAAGGAGCACATTTTTCAACACGGAATTTTTAACAATTTGATGTAAAACAAAAATCAGTTCACAAAATCCAGTTACATAAATTCAGTGTAAAAAAAAACAGCTTTTGCAACAAAGACACAAAATAACCGATCCAAACAATCACTATGACTGACCGCGTCAATCTCGTTGAGAATCTTCCACTGCTCGTATGGCACCGCCAACTCCTCCGCCGTTTGAATGGTGCGTCTCAGCTGGCTCGTCCATACCTTCAGGTCCGACAGCTCGTGCTTCTCAATGAAGTCACAGAGAGCATGGGCGAACTGTGGCGTGCGAGAGAAAGAGAGTTCCACGCCATGAAAATGACAACTTTCTCTGGGAATCTTACCTGTTTCCCACGGGGAGAAAGTTCTGCGTCTCCCCCGATGCGACCGTCGACGTTGTGGTTGCTCTCGCCGTGACGACACAGGTAGATGGAGTGCGAGTGGACGTGGATGTTCATGAGGTAGTAGACGATCTTACTCTGGATGTAGTCCTGCACCCGGTTTACCAAGAAGCGCCGGCCCACGTTTATCACCTTGATGAAGGACAGGTCCCTGCAGTAGAGGCGGCTCATTGTTACCCTCTAGTGAGTTTAAGCTGAAGTGCAGTTGTCATTTCAGCAAACAAAAACTAGGCTTTTTTGATTGTAGGCCAAGGTACCATGTTCTGTAAAGAGGTAGTAGAACCATGTGATATATCTTAGTCATTCAGAGAAGGACACTATTTAGAATAAAGAACTGCTATGATTAAAAATAATGAAATAATTTTAATATTCCTTCCACCCGAATGCAGCTGGGATAGGCTCCAGTAACCCCCTTGACCCCGAAAAGGACAATCGGTAGAAAATGGATGGATGGATGATTCAAACAATTAAAACCATTATAACTTTCATATTTTTCCTATACTAAAATACAGAATATGCATTTATAAAAATTATGTATCTAAATAACGAAAAAATACCTACATAAACAATAAATTTATTACATATTTTTTTTCTTTTAAAATTAAACAATACACAGTGGAAGAGTGGCCGTGCGCAACCCGAGGGCCCCTGGTTCAAATCCCACCTAGTACCAACCTCGCCACGTCCGTTGTGTCCTGAGCAAGACACTTCACCCTTGCTCCTGATGGGTGCTGGTTGGCGCCTTGCATGGCAGCTCCCTCCATCAGTGTGTGAATGTGTGGGTGAATGGGTAAATGTGGAAGTAGTGTCAAAGCGCTTTGAGTACCTTGAAGGTAGAAAAGCGCTATACAGGTACAACCAATTTATAAAAAATAAAAAAATATTGTATTTACGATAATAGTGAAAAATACTTACGTAAAAAGTAAATGTATTTTACAACAATCATTTTCCAGTTTAAAGTTACACAATACAAAAGAATAATTGATTGATTGATTGATTGAAACTTTTATCAGTAGATTGCACAGTTCAGTACATATTCCGTACAATTGACCACTAAATGGAACCACCCGAATAAGTTTTTCAACTTGTTTAAGTCGGGGTCCATGTTAATCAATTCATGGTAATAACAACAATAATAATTAAAATAATTTTCCGATCAGTAATGAAAGGTACAAATAATAAAGAAAAATGTATGATTATTAAATATAATGGAATTATGTACAGGAAATGTAATATAATAATAGGAGTAATAATAATAGAAAAAAATACATTTTGAGTAAAAAAATTTTTATTAGATTGAAGTAAGGTATATTTTGAAGTCTTTAAATAATGAGGTATTTAAGTATTAAGAACAATTATACACACATATATATGTCATGAAAAATACTTATTTAAGAATACAAAGTATTAAAGTACAATTGTTTTAAATTAAATAATATACATAAAATATTGCATTTACAATAAAAATGAAAAAATACTTAGGTAAAATAATTTTTTATTACACAACAATTATATATTTTTTAAGTTACACAATATAAATATAATATTGTTTTTACAATAATAATAATTTCAAAATAATTTTCCGATCAGTAAAGAAAGGTAAAAAAAATCAAATGTATCATTATAATATAATGGAATTATATACAGGAAATGTAATAATATAATAACATCAATAATAACTAATAAAAAAAAAAAATTTGAGTAAAAAAAATCATTGGACTGAAACAAATTATGTTTTCAAGTCTTTAAATAATATGGTATTTAATTAATAAGAACAATTATACACACACATATATGTCATAAAAATACTTAGGAATACAAAGTATTAAAGTACATTTATTAATTAAACAATGTAAATAAAATATTGTAAGAGAATTTAAGGGGACACCTTTAGTCAAAAAGTGATTTATGACCCCTCATAAATCAATGATTTATGACCCCTCAAGGTCAAAGGTCAATGATTTATGAGGGGTCAAGTTCAAAGGTAAATGATTTATGAGGGGTCAAGGTTAAAGGTCAAAGTCAAAGGTCAAAGTCAAAGGTCAGGTTCAAATGTCAAGGTCAAGTGGGTGTGGCTTACCCGGAAGAGGGTGGAGTTAAGACCTGCGGTGGGAGTGGTTAAACCAGGAAGAGGGTGGAGTTTTAAACAGAAAGAGGGCAGAGATAAGACCTGCGGTGGGAGTGGTTAAACCAGGAAGAGGGTGGAGTTAAGACCTGACAGGGAACAAAGGAGGGTTCAGTTTTTTTAAGAAAGCAATGTCATCTGAGCAGCATGTGACCATATATTTGATAGTTTAAATGTTTACGATCGTTTGAAACAACTTCCAGATTTCGATGTATTGATGGCTGGGAATGTTACGTGTGGAGATGTGGACACGCACACACACGCACACACACGCACACACGCACACACACACACACACACACAGACACACACACACACACACGCAGAGGAGGGGTACAAAAGGGCGGTGTAAGGCTTAGTCATTATTTGGAGCTTTATACGTTAGCGTAAAGACTTTGTTCGATTCGGTCATGATAGTGAAACGCCTGTGTCGATTTATAAAAATAATAAAACTTACATTGACGCTCCGCAAAAAAGTCGAGTGTTTCTAAATCGTATTCAGATGCCGCCGACCGAGTCTTTGCGTGAGAAATGGGACTTGGAAGCGTACGGGATGGAGGGATCTTTTGGATTTGTATTCAGATACGAAATGGGGGATATCTGCTTATTTCAGCTAAAAGAAAGAAGAGACGGAAGCCCTTTCTCGATATTTTCATCGTTATCTACCGTGGGTTGGGAAGTTTTTGGTGGACACGCACACACACGCACACACACGCACACACACGCACACACGCACACACACACACACACACACACGCAGAGGAGGGGTACAAAAGGGCGGTGTAAGGCTTAGTCATTATTTGGAGCTTTATACGTTAGCGTAAAGACTTTGTTCGATTCGGTCATGATTAGTGAAACGCCTGTGTCGATTTATAAAAATAATAAAACTTACATTGACGCTCCGCAAAAAAGTCGAGTGTTTCTAAATCGTATTCAGATGCCGCCGACCGAGTCTTTGCGTGAGAAATGGGACTTGGAAGGGTTAGGGATGGAGGGATCTTTTGGATTTGTATTCAGATACGAAATGGGTGATATCTGCTTATTTCAGCTAAAAGAAAGAAGAGACGGAAGCCCTTTTTCGATATTTTCATCGTTATCTACCGTGGATTGGGAAGTTTTTGGTGGACACGCACACACACACACACACACGCACACACACGCACACACGCACACACACACACACACACGCACACACACACACACGCACGCACGCACACACACACACACACACACACACACACACACACACACACACACACACACACACACACACACACATTCGTACGCACACATCGTTAAGACCTGACGAGGGAACAAAGCAGAGTTCAGTTTTTTAAGAAAGCAATGTCATCTGAGCAGCATGTGACCACCCATCTGACAGTTTAAATGTTTACGATCGTCTGAAACAACTTCCATACCTCACGAAAACATATTTAAACAGATGGAAAAAACTATCGCAGAACACAGTGTCACGTAGCAACTGGTCTTTACGGTCGTTTGAAACAACAGGTCAGTTTGGGGGACAAAGCAGGGTTCAGTTTTTACTGACTTCCCATCTGACAGTTTAAATGTTTATGATCGTCTGAAACAACAGGTCAGTTTGGGGTACAAAGGAGGGTTCAGTTTTTATGGAAGCTTGAGAATGTCGTATGAATAGCAACTGGCCACCCATTTGACGGTTTAAATGTTTACGATCGTCTGAAACAACTTCCATACCTCACGAAAACATATTTAAACAGATGGAGAAACTAGAGCAGAACACAGTGTAACCGCGATTTGCAAAATGAAAGGTAATTTCTTTTTTTTTTTTTTTTCATTCCTTGTAACACGTCTGTTTAATGTTACTATAATAAGTATTTATTCGAACTAAAAACAGTCGAACATCGAGTTGAAATTCACCCACCACCAAGGGATCTCCTAACAGAGTCTCCAATCCTTTTGTGTAAGTACCGATTTTTTTTTTTTACTGTATTCATTTCATTACCTCCGTTTTTACCACATTATTAGACAATGGTTTAACTCCGTTTAAGCATTTAAACGTTAAAAGCATTGCACGTGTACGACGATGTAATACCTTTTTTTTTTTTAACAGCCGATGACGACGAAGTGAAAGACGAAGAACTTTGTTTGATCGATCTTACAAAGTTGGAAGATGATTATCGAGGTGTGTTTAAACCTTCGAATTATTTAATATTGTGTGTATTCATTATTTTGTTTTATAGAGGATTCGCCGGAAGAGACCAACGCGATCCCTTTAACCCAATCGCAGTCTGGTGAGTCAAATAATTCTCATTTTTACAAGAAAAAAAAACATGCGGTATACGATACATATATACATATATTTACTTACAGATTTTCCGTTTACATCTCTTGCTCACTGGTCTCCCTTAACGCTGGAGGGTCCGTCAACGGCCATTCCAGGCAGAGGAGAAGGCTTGATTGCGCCAAAGACTCCAGACATCGAATCCTTGCTCCGTGGGGAAATCATCGAAAACGACGGTGAATGTCCAACAGGCACCCGCTGTAAGTTTTTCTCGTTTTCTGTAAGCTTTTTAAGATTCTCAGGAGCTTTAAAGAGCTCCTCTCATTCCAATGTCTTTCGCTCAAATGAATTTCGCGCCTAAGGGGAATGGGCGGGGACTGATTCCGGAGGTGGGCGGTTGTTTCCGGCTATGCTTGCATGAGTGGAGATGACAGCGCCACATGTGGTTAAAGCCGGTATATATTAATTTTTTTTTTTTTTTTTTTTTTTTTCCACAGGCAACAAACGCAGGAGGAAGCGTAGATGCGCCCGCCAGCTCGACAAACATGATAGAAACAGAAGAAGGCTGAAACAGTACTATCGTATACTGGCTCGCACTCTCATGAAGATGGCAGACATGATTTGATACATACTGGTTTGTTATATCTGTTCCATTCGAATTATTTTTTCTTTTTTTTCTTTAGAGAAATATAATGGGTGTAGTTCCATCTGAATTAGATGTAGTTATTGTAGAAGATGAAGACGTTTGTAATCATCATTTAGATCCAAACAACCAGATAGAATGGGAACCAAACGATGATCCGTCTTTGCAAGATGATATTAATGTGTTAAATTCAAACACAAACACACAAGCCTCTACACAGCATCACGAGGTGTTGGGAGGGGCGACACCCTCGGGGGAATGTTTGGATTTTTCGGAGGTGGTGGGGGTCATGCAGAACCAACCGTCAACGGCTGACCAATCAATTTCAAATGAGACCCAGAGGGGTGATGGGGTAAATGTCTTGAGGAGGGAAACATTCAACAATATACAACTATCCAGCGTTTTAACTTTTCCTCAAAACAACGATGTAACAGATTACGCCACATTTTACCGCGGAGTCTTGGGGAGCCTTAAAAAGCTGACACAGATGGTAACTAAGGAAGCTAGACCCGACGATATCATTCAATTGGAGTTATCCGGTGAAAGTGCAAATCAACACACTTCATTTACATTTCGAAACGATGCCGGGGCTGTGATGAATGCTTTTCAAGACGTGTTAGATCTGTTGGTACAATCAAACGTTGAAATATTGAACGATGAAGAAATACAGGTGATGGTCCAGGTGATACATAACCCTCGAGGTGGTGTAAGAAGAAAAATCGAAACCCTTTTGGAACATGAAATCCGCAGAAAAAAAGCTCGTTATCTTTACAATCCATTAAACTCGAATAATCAACTATGTTTTGCCATTAGCCTAGCAAGTCTGTTACATCCTGAATTTACAGATAACCAGGCTGTGGCGGAGGCTGAAAAAATACAGAGAAAAGCGGGCTTAGACGAACAGACTTCCGTCACTTTCAGTCATATTCGTGAATTTGAAAAAGTGGTACGTCGTAAAATTGTCATACTGTACAGAGAAGAGGGCCAACGACCCCTCTCACGGTTCGAGACGGATTACCCCAAATCAGAAAATCCGTTGTATCTGTATTTATCTCAGAATCATTACAGCGGTATCATTAACATTAAAGGTTTTTTGTCAAAACCGTACGTTTGTCACTACTGTTACCAAGGGTACAACAAACCCGACAGACACAAATGCGACGGCTATTGCTTGGTCTGTACACAAAAAGGGTGTGTAAAAATAGAGGGGAAAACTGTGCTTTGCAGGGATTGCAACATGTGGTGTCGTTCTCCTGCATGTCTCCTCAGACACAGGGTAAAACACCGGGTTATGGAAAAACTCGTCAGCAACTGCGATCGGCGAAAGAAATGCCTTAAATGCAACCTATTTTACGATGTACCTGTGGCTACAGGTATCGCTAAACACACGTGCCCTAAGTTAAAATGTCAAATATGTAAAGAAGAGCTACCTCGCAGTGACTCAGAGACACCTGAAACACGACATCTTTGCTATATACAACCCCAACCACGTGAAGTAAACCACAATGATAATATCATATTCTATGATTTTGAGACGTTTGTCGATGACAATCACACTCACATTCCCTTTCTAGTCTGTACCAAGACGCTGCAAGGAGAAGAGTGGTGTGCTTTTGGACTGGATTGTGTTACAGTTTTCCTCAATCATTTCAGGAAACCTCGTTATCATAAATCTACATTTATAGCCCACAATTCGAGAGGATTTGACGGTTACTTGATTCTGAGAGGCATGGTACAGCTGGGTATAGCACCCTTAATTATCATGCAGGGGAGTAAAGTTCTCTGTTTTAAAGACCCTGATTTTTTGCAAAAATACATTGACTCGCTTTCCTTCCTTACCATGCCGCTTAGCGCTATGCCAAAAGCGTTAGGACTCGGTGATTGCTGGTCCAAGGGGTATTTTCCTCACAAATTTAGTTCGGAGGAACATTTAAATTATGTCGGAAAATACCCCGCAATCAGCAATTACGGTGTAGAACGCATGACACCTGTTGAACGCACCAAGTTTGAGACGTGGTATCAAAATGAGAAAAGCGAGGTCTTTGATTTTCAAAAACAAGCGGTACACTACTGTAAAAACGACGTCAATGTTCTTCGTGAGGGTTGCATCAAATTTAGAGCCGAGTTTACGAGCGAGACGGGTGTTGACCCCTTCTCCCGTATCACCATAGCCTCGGCCTGCATGAAGGTGTTTGTGACTAATTTCCTCGAGCCGCGTTCTCTAGCCATACCTTCCCCGGATAACTACCGAGGGTTGTGTAAAAAATACTCACACACCAGCATCCAATGGTTAGAATGGGAGTCGCATCGTCGTGGTATTTTCATTCAGCATGCTTTAAACAAAGGCGAAAAACAGATGGGGGCATACTTTGTGGATGGGTTTGCTATAATCGGTGGCAAACCATTCGTCTGGGAATTTCAGGGGTGTTTTTATCACGGATGCCCGACGTGTTTCGAACCCGGTGCTGTATGCCCTTTGACAAACACACCGTTCGAGGAGTTGCACAAGGCTACCGAGAAAAAAATGAAAGCGTTAAAGCGTGATCACAAGGTCAACATCATCGTCATCAGAGAGCACGAGTGGAATGAAATGAAAAAATCAAACCCTAGGGTAATAGACTTTCTCAAAACACGCAATTACCCCGCACCTCTCATGCCTCGAGACGCTCTTTATGGAGGTAGGACAAGCGCCTTTTGCTTGAGGCACACGGCGGGTGAGAACCAGCGTGTATTGTATGAGGATGTCACCTCTCTCTACCCGTACGTCAACAGCGCATTTCCTTACCCCCTGGGTCATCCTGTCATCATCCACACGGATTTTGACGATGTTGGAAACTATTTCGGTCTGGTCAGAGCCGTTGTTCACCCTCCTCGAGGTCTCTATTTCCCTGTGCTACCCTACAGAACGGTCAAGGGTAAACTAGTGTTTACACTTTGCCGCACATGCGCAGAAAACAATAACCAGCAGGAACCCTGCGAACATGATGAGGAAGGAAGGGCATTGACGGGAGTCTGGGTCACGCTCGAATTCAACAAAGCTTTACAGTTGGGATACAGAGTCGGTAAGATTACGGAGGTGTGGCACTTTGAAGAACGGAGCGAAACCGTTTTTACGGGTTATGTTCAAACTTTCCTAAAGGGTAAGCAAGAAGCTTCAGGGTATCCCAAAGAAGCCGTCGATGCAGAAAGCAGGGAAAAGTACATTCGTGAATATCGTGAAAATCAGGGAATACAGCTGGATGCTGAAAAAATCGAACCCAACCCTGCCAAGAGACAAATGTCAAAACTCTGTTTAAACAGCCTTTGGGGAAAGTTTGCGGAGAGGTGCAATAGAACTCAGACCACCTTGGTGAGAAAAAGTGAAGTATTTTTCGACTTTGTATTTTCAGGAAAATATCAGGTTGAATATTTTTCCTTTCTCAACGAGCAAATTGCTATGGTGCAATGGCAATACAGTAAAAACAGCGTGGTGCTTCCCGGTAACACAAATAATGTATTTGTCGCTGCTTTTACCACCGCTTACGCACGTTTGAAAATGTACGGTTACCTAGAGGTGTTGCAAGAGAGAGTTCTTTACACAGACACCGATAGTTTAATCTACACGGTAAACGAGGGGGAAGTTTCTCTGGAGACGGGGTCCTATCTAGGCGATTTGACGGATGAGTTGGGAGGAGACAGCATTCACGAATTCGTCGCTGCCGGTCCAAAGAGTTATGCCTACCAAACCCTGCAGGGTAAAAAAACTGTGCTGCGTGCCAAAGGAATCACTCAAACCCGCGAGTGTTGTGAGAGGGTCAACTTTGACAGCGTTAAAGATTTGGTGGAGGGCTATCTGGAGGAAGACAAAACAGGTGCGATCTACACCCCTCATCACCAAATTGTTCGTGATAAAAGGGGGTTCCTTTTAAATAACTCGTCTTTCGAAAAAAAGTTTCGAGTGGTGTATGACAAAAGACGTCTCTTTCCCGACGGGAAAACTTTACCTTTCGGGTATTAGAGAGGAAATGGAAAAAATGGAACGAGTAGACTTTGATCCCAGATTTCATACACCTTTTTCATGCCTGGTTGTAGGACCTAGTGGTTGCGGAAAGACTTTTTTTGTAAAATGTGTATTGGAAAATTGTGAACACGTCATGAATTCTGTACCCGACAACATTGTGTGGATTTATACATCTTTCCAACCCATGTATGCTGAATTAAAAAAGATGAATAAAAAAATAAAATTTGTTGAAGGACTGCCTGATTCCTTTGAAGATGAAAACTTATTTCCGGACGATCAGACCCATTTGGTGATTTTGGACGATGTTATTTTTCAAGCCTCAAATCACCCCGAAGTGGTTAAAATTTTCACGCAGTATAGACATCATAGAAATATGAGCGTTATGATGCTGACCCAGAATGTTTTTCATCAGGGAAAATTTTCACGCACCATTAGCTTAAACTGTAATTATATGATACTGTTTAAGAATCCGCGGGACAGATTGCAGATTAACGTGTTGGCACAGCAAATGTTCCCCGCACAAAAAAGTTTTTTCTTGGAAAGTTTTGCGGATGCTACTTTGGATGCTCATGGCTATTTATTGGTCGACCTGACACCTTTCTGTCCAGAACAATACAGAGTGAGGTCGGGCGTGCTTCCGCACCAGTGGCCCGTTGTCTACGTGCCAAAAACATAATGTCAAAGCGTGTAAAGAGGAACGGTTCCATGTTAAAAGCTCTGTACCATGCCACACCACAAAAACGTCGAGATATTCTGAGTCACGGCTCACCAGACTTTATCCAGACGCTGTGTGAAATTGCTTTAAACATTCTGAAGGGTAATGTGCCCTTATCACCGTCTCAATTTGCTCAGCTTAAAAAACAAAAGAAAATCATCCGACTGCTGGCTGATAAAAGGACTGGACTGAAACGCAAACGCCAGACTCTGATGAAACAGTCGGGCGGTTTTCTTCTACCCTTACTGGCCACCGTCGTACCGTTTATAGGGAATCTTATCGGTGGATTGAGCGGAAAAGGTTGAAGATGAAAAAGGCTCAAAAAATGTTTGTCCTATCCCCCCAACAATTAAATCGTCTGACTCGCCCGGAGCCGACCATCAGAGACTCGGCGGAGGATGATCTAGATGTTAAAATGAGAGCCGTCTTAAACGAACCCGGAATGAATCCTCATGAAAGAATAAAAATATACGATACCCTGCTGCAGAGATATCTCGGCCTGTTGAAGCAGGGGCAACGGGAGGAGAAAAGGATGACTCTGACTTTGCACAAGGATTTGCGGGGTGAACCATGGAATGACTCTGAGGATAAACCGGAGGATAAACCGGAGGATAAACCAGAGGATAAACCGATGGATAAACCTGAGGATAAACCTCGGAATACTGGCGGGGGGTCAAAGGATGTCACGATGATCGAAGTTCTGAAAATCCTCCCCCGACGCGACCGTAACAACGCCGAGTACATTATGAAAAAATTATCCGAGAATGATAAGGGGTGGACCTCTAAAGGAGAGTTTGTTCAAAACGGTACACCGGTGCAGGGATCTCATATGATCGATTTACTGAAACACCTGATGCAACGGTCCAAAAATCCACAGACCCGCACGCCTGAGGGTTGGAGAAAATTTTTAACAGCGTTGACGGAGCTAAATGTCCCCACATCGACCATTCATAACCCCAGAGCACGAGATCAATACAGACGTCTGAAAGCGGATGGAGAGTTTGAATCAGAATGGGTGGAAAAAGAAACATTTCTATCCCCCGAGAGGAAAAGAAGAGGTAGAAAAGTGACATTGTCCCCACATTGGTTAAACCTTGAATGAATGATGACAAAACTCTTGTTTCAATAAAATGTTTTTTTATTCATCAAACGAAGTGTGTACAGCATTTTCATTTCAACGGTTCAAAAAAGTTTCTAAACAACAGACGTCTTGTACGCCACAACGACTACTATTATTCTTATTCGTGCTAGTACAACATTGAATTTTTTTAACCAGGGTATATGCTTCAAGATCATTTTTTACTACATCATCTGTGTATAAAGACAAAACTTGTTCAAAAGACAGTCCGCAAAATCGATGGTGCAGATAATAAACGCAGTGTTGACCGCACACTGTGGACAAAGGGTGTTGAAGCTGTAGGTTGTGGTACAATATACGGTCAGAACGATTTTCCAAAAAGTTCAAGATGCTCCGAGGGTAGTAATCAAAATCGGGAGAAAATCCATAAGAATCAAAAAAAGTGGCGGTCCCATCTTCCTCCAGAGTCATCGATAACCAGTGCTCCCCCGGTCGATGTCCTTCGTGGGTGTTGACGATAAAGTAGGAGGGTGGGGTAAAGGAGCGAGTCAGTGAGGGGAGTTGGTCGGAGGCCCATACACCACAGAAAACATTCCCCAACACTCGTCGCAGAAGCTTCTCCAGTTGATGGTTATTCATCTCCGTCGTCAATAATAATCCACCAGCACTTGTCGTTTGGAATCAATTTCCAAAATAGAATCGTAACATGCGTAAACCACAAGAGTGACCGTGTTGGGTAAGGGTACTCTGAATCTCATTTCCAACCTCAAAGTGCCATTAGAAACCCGAGACAATGCGTCACTGTCCTCTCCCGGATTGAGATTGAACACAAACAGCGAATAACCCCGTTCAAAATCTTGTCTGTTGATGCACAGAGGTAAATCTTTCATATGCCTCCCTGTAGCGGTAAACATGTTGTAAAACTCTCTGACCGAAGCCCCCTGGTTAAATTGTGGTTGGAAAGCTTTGGAGGGAATTTGTTTTCCCGCGTGACAGAGGGTGATGTATTCTGCGTTAAAATGCTGGAAATTAAAGGGTGAGAGATCTCTTCTTCCTGTGAAAGCTTCATGATTTACCATACCCAAAACAATGTATTTAGGCATCGTGCCCAAAAACAAATTTTCTTGGGTGCATACTCTGGAATTTTCAGGGATAGAGTAGGTTTTCACGCTGACCCGTGACAAAGGGTAGAGTGCGTTTCCTTTGAGTAAGGCCGAGGCGTGCCCCAATCGTACGGCCGGCGAAACGGTGACCTTTTTTGTGAAGAGAGAGGCACCCAGCACTTTCAGACGGAAAGTACCGTCCGCAGCCCCTGTGAGACAAAAGGCGTCGCTGGCACGCGTGAGTTTGATCCTCAGATCCACCGAGTTGAGAAGGAGTCTCTCGCTGAAAAGAATGTCTGCGTGGAGGGGAGAGAATTTAAGTCCCTACCTTTAGTCAAAAGTGATTTATGACCCCCCATAAATCAATGATTTATGACCCTCAAGGTCAAAGGTCAATGATTTATGAGGGGTCAAGTTCAAAGGTTAATGATTTATGAGGGGTCAAGGTTAAAGGTCAAAGTCAAAGGTCAAAGTCAAAGGTCAGGTTCAAATGTCAAGGTCAAGTGGGTGTGGCTTACCCGGAAGAGGGTGGAGTTTTAAACAGAAAGAGGGCAGAGTTAAGACCTGCGGTGGGAGTGGTTAAACCAGGAAGAGGGTGGAGTTAAGACCTGACAGGGAACAGAGGAGGGTTCAGTTTTTTTAAGAAAGCAATGTCATCTGAGCAGCATGTGACCATATATTCGATAGTTTAAATGTTTACGATCGTTTGAAACAACTTCCAGATTTCGATGTATTGATGGCTGGGAATGTTACGTGTGGAGATGTGGACACGCACGCACTTCACACACACACACACACACACACACACACACACACACACACACACACACACACACACACACACACACACACACACACACACACACACACACGCAGAGGAGGGGTACAAAAGGGCGGTGTAAGGCTTAGTCATTATTTGGAGCTTTATACGTTAGCGTAAAGACTTTGTTCGATTCGGTCATGATTAGTGAAACGCCTGTTTCGATTTATAAAAATAATAAAACTTACATTGACGCTCCGCAAAAAAGTCGAGTGTTTCTAAATCGTATTCAGATGCCGCCGACCGAGTCTTTGCGTGAGAAATGGGACTTGGATGCGTACGGGATGGAGGGATCTTTTGGATTTGTATTCAGATACGAAATGGGTGATATCTGCTTATTTCAGCTAAAAGAAAGAAGAGACGGAAGCCCTTTCTCGATATTTTCATCGTTATCTACCGTGGATTGGGAAGTTTTTGGTGGACACGCACACACACACACGCACACACACACACACACACACACACACACACACGCACACACACACGCACGCACACACGCACACACGCACACACGCACACACACACACACGCAGAGGAGGGGTACAAAAGGGTTCAGTTTTTTAAGAAAGCAATGTCATCTGAGCAGCAACTGGCCACCCATTTGACAGTTTAAATGTTTACGATCGTCTGAAACAACTTCCATACCTCACGAAAACATATTTAAACAGATGGAAAAAACTATCGCAGAACACAGTGTCACGTAGCAACTGGTCTTTACGGTCGTTTGAATCAACAGGTCAGTTTGGGGTACAAAGGAGGGTTCAGTTTTTACTGACTTCCCATCTGACAGTTTAAATGTTTACGATCGTCTGAAACAACAGGACACGCACGCACGCACACACGCACGCACGCACGCACACACACACACACACACATACACACACACACGCACACACACACACACACACACACACACACACACACACACACACACACACCATTACCTATGCTTTACCATGTTATTAGACATTGGTTTAACTCCATTTAAGCATTTAAACGTTAAAAGCATTGCACTTGTACGACGTTGTAATACTTTTTTTTTTACCAGACGATGACGACGAAGTGAAAGACGATGAACTTTGCTTAAACGGTCTTACAAAGTTGGAAGATGATTATCGAGGTGTGTTTAAACCTTCGAATTATTTAATATTGTGTGTATTCATTATTTTGTTTTATAGAGGATTTGCCGTAAGATCCTAACGCGATCGTTTTAACACAATCGCCGTCTGGTGAGTCAAATGATTCTCATTTTACAAGAAAAAAAACATGCGGTATACAATACATATATACATATATTTACTTACATCTCCGGCTCGCTCGTCTCCCTTAAAGCTGGCGGGTCCATCAACGGCCGTTCCAGGCAGAGGAGAAGGCTTGATTGCGCCAAAGACTCCAGACATCGAATCCTTGCTCCGAGGGGAAATCATCGAAAACGACGGTGAATGTCCGACAGGCACCCGCTGTAAGTTTTTCTCGTTTTCTGTAAGCTTTTTAAGATTCTCAGGAGCTTTAAAGAGCTCCTCTCACTCTAATGTCTTTCGCTCAAATGAATTTCGCGCCTAAGGGGAATGGGCGGGGACTGATTCCGGAGGTGGGCGGTTGTTTCCGCCAAGCAACCTTCTGGTTGAAATGGAGTGTGGATCAAGATGGATCCCTACTCTATATTCTTTTATTTAACCCAATGTTTTTTAAATACGTGTATAATGCTTTATATCCTATGTGTTGTGAATTCCATCCTACAATATCTTCCAAGGAACCCAAAGAAATGTTACCACACCTCCCGCTTTATTTATTCTATAGATTACCTGAACTATTTCATAAACTAAATCTTGTCTTGTTTCTGATGCTATGTTTTTTTATGCTCATCAATGCACTGTTGGACTGCGAGCACACAACTACTTTCCTTGCTTTGTTTTCCTCTATCCAGTTAACTGCCATATAAATTGCTACCAATTCCCCCGTAAAAACAGATAGTTTATCACTGATTATTTTATTTAATACTATGTTTCCTTGTGGGATAACTGCTACAGCTCTTACCTTTTTTTTTTTTTTTTTATATAGTTTTTGATGCATCCGTATATATCATATCTCAATCCATTTTTCTATCGGTAACTATTTAAATTTCTATTCTTTAGTAATTGCATGTTTTCTTTTGGGTTATCAAACATCCACGGTGGTATTGCAGGCATTGGTACTGTAGGACTAACTTTAATATTGTCAATTTTAACTTTATTACATATGTCTCCTATAATCCACCCAAAACTATTCTTTTTTGTTTTCTCTTTTTCTTGGCAGATTGGTAACACTGGACAAGTCGGATATCCTTGCTTGGATCCTTTTAAAGTTGCCCGATAAACTGCTGAGAGTTGATCTCTCCTCTTGTCCAAAGGTTTTTCGTTCATTTTTACTTGTAATACTGGCACTAGGGTTGATGTAGTAGCTCCACAACATAACCTTAAAGCCTGTGACTGGATCCGGTCTATTTTCCCAAGTCATGTTTTTGAAGCAGATTGGTAAATAATGCATCCGTAATCAATAACAGATGGAATTAAAGTTATAAATATATACATGTATTGTTTTCAACGTTAACCTATCAGCCCCCCAATCATTACCCCTCAAAGACCTCATTATATTTAACACCTTTTTACTTTTTCCCCTATTTTTTTATTTTCCGGAAGGAACACTCCTGAAGGAATAAATAAAGTACTATCTAATCTAATCTAATCAAATCTATTTTGCTGATGTGGGTTGACTAGTTCATATTTTTATCAAACCATATTCCTAAATATTTAAATACTTGTACCTCTTCTATATTTTCACCTTAGAGTTTTTATTTGGAGCTTGTTTGGTACTTTTGTCTTTGTAAAATGTATGACTTTTGTCTTTCCAACAGAGAATCTTAAACCTCAAGCCGTTCCCCAGTCTTGAACATTATTTACCACTTTGTTAGTTTTTTGATTATTTCTTTTGACTCTAAATAATATACTAGTCTTTCATTAATCTTTTTTTTTTTCCATTACTTTTCCCCAAATTTATAATTTCCTGCCTCTTCCGGGTCTTACCCTGACTTGCATATTGGAATTGTTACCGCTAATTTTCCCCTCTGCCGGTCATTCTCCTTCTTCATATATCCTGTCATATCATTTCAAGACCACTTCTTTGACGATGCCACCTAAGTTTTTGATCATTTGATAACCCGCTAGGTCTTTCCCCGGTGACGTATTTTTAACCTTTTTCAAAATTCGAACCATTTCATTCAAAGAAAATGTCATATCCATAGTGTTGGTAAAGCTATTAACGTGGTCTTCCATCATTTCCCCAATATTTAAACTCATTGTTTTTTCTCTCTTTTGTTTTTCCACATTTCTCAAATTATCATTACTGTGCACTTTAACAAATGTTTTTGCTAAAGGTTCTGCTGTTTCTTTACCCGTGACTACATCTTCTTTGATAAATGTGGCACATCATCCTCTTTACCCTTCATTCCTATCTTTACGAATCGTTATATATCCTTTTATTATAAAGTTTAATTTTGGCTTCAGCCCTGTTTCTTGAATACAAATTATACGTGGTTTAGTTTTCATATTTTTAATATATCCCTTTAATTCATGTTCGGTTGCTATCAAACTTCTGGCATTCCACCGGACAATTAACAGGGTGTTGGAATGTGGTAACATGACTCCGTCACGTCTACTCTCCGTAGTACAGCTTGCACCCGGTACCAAGATAGTTCTTTCAACAACTTTGATGCTGCTTTGACAATTATTTTGATCTTCTCAGTCTTATTTTTACTTTCATTTTGTATCAAAGCTGAGTTGTGCTCTCTGGTTTATTTTGCAAATGAACCGACAGAACATGATCATGTACAAGACTCGCCTACCCACAATGCACTGCAACCCAACGCTCCTGGTCGGATGTTTTTTTCGGGGTTCATGGAGAGATGCGGTAAAGAGTGGTAGCCAAGACACACGGTCACACACGGTCACACACGGTCACACTCGGCAATTATTTTGACCTGGGGAGCAGATATAGAGGAAAAAATGTGTCTGGGGGGGGGCGGGATATCTGATTTTCAGGTACAAAAAACTTCACAATGACACAAAATAAACACAACAGTTAAACCTCACACTAAAAACAAGACATTGACTTGTACGTTCAAAAGACAGAATAGAACAAGTCAAGACATGCAATGCCATCTACAAAATGTTATGTAAATGTTAGTCATTACACACGCGGCTATGGTTTTGATGTATTTGTTACAGACATGTTTACGTCAAGTAACATCACATGGTTCCATTTGCACCTTTCAACAAATCTGAAAAGGAATATTAAGAAGTAAAACTTATATTTAATCCTACCTCTTCTCCGAGCACACGGTGACTGTACATACGGGTCGAAAAATGTTGACCTAATTCAGCATTTCTCAAAGTGTGGGGAATAGAGACATGACAGGTGGGGCGCGAGGAAAGGGAGGAAATTTTTATTTTTGATTTTTTTTACTATGCTTTCATTTTCTATACACACTGTAAATCACTTTGTGATTCTGTCTGTGAAATCCGCCGTATAAATAAATGTAAATTACTTATTTTTCCTGTAGGCTTTAAATTTCTCGGCAGGAGCGAAAGTTTGACAGACATAGCAACAGTAACTTTTGCAGGCAGGGCTAAGAGGAACAAACTTTCGCGCGGATGGGTAGCAGGCTAATGTGCGGACCACAATTACACAAAATGGATACATTTGCAACTCGCACCTCAAAGGTCTGCGGAGAAACAAAAATATGACGGGTCTAATCAACCAAAAAGTCAACCTAAAAGAAAATATGGCGAAGGGTATCTTGCTCTTGGATTCACGGCAGCGGAGGTGGGGGCAGAGGAGAGACCCCTGTGTGTTCTTTGTCTAAAACGGCTAGCAGCAGACAGCATGAGGCCCAACAAAGTAAAGAGACAACTCGAGACCACACATGATGTCCAATAAATTGTTTTGTTGGGGCGATGGGGGTAGGTGGGCCTTGAGTCTAAAGTGGTGATGACAGAAAAAAAAAAAGTTTGAGAAGCCCTGACCTAATTGTACGGATCTCACTTTAAACGGCAAACCGATCATTTAAATGTTTTCACTTTGAATATGAAACGAGGAGTAAAATGTACAATGTACAATATTATCAATTATTTCACAAGGACATGTTTTAAGGATATTGTACAGTATCATTAAATCTAAAATGAATGTGATCACTTTCAGGATCATTTTATTTTTAGCCAGTAAACAACTGTTATGTACTTTTGAATCGGGTTTTCAAAAAAAAAAAAAAAAGGGAGGGACAATCAAGGATCAACAATGGCACGACTTTCACTAACTTGCGTGAGGTCAAAAGACAAGAGATTTTAGACCAATGCTGCTTTGGATCTGTTCCTGCTAAACTAGTAAGTGACTTTCAATGCTCAAATCAGAATAATAATACTAATTTTAGCTACTGGAAATTTGTGTGGTAGCAATAAATACCCACCAGCGCGATACTTTGCAGTTCCACACTGACCAACCACGCAACAAACTCAAAAGAACTGTACAAGGAAAAAACAATGCAGTGACTTCAAACTGCAAATATAAGGTTTGAGTAAAATATGTAGGTTGGTGTGAATGTTGTCCGTCTATCTATGTTGACCCTGCAATGAGGGGGCGACTTGTCCAGGGTGTACACCTCCTTCCACCCGATTGTAGCTGAGATAGGCGCCAGCGACCCCCACGTCCCCAAAAGGGAATAAGTGGTAGAAAACTGTGGAAAGTTCAGTAATACAGAATCATTGTGGCATTATCGTGTCAGTTGGACGCTATATGCGCTAGTCCTCATGGTAAATGTGGTTTTCCTTTTGGGAAAACGCCATCGCTTTGGTTCACTGGTGCGGCCAATATAAACCAAAACTGAAAATTCTTAAGTGGGGCTTTAAGTAGAGTTTATAAATCTTGTATCTGTGCCACATATAGCCTTATTTCAGTGTCAACAGTCTCCAGCTTACTTGCTACACATGTTTTGGCTCTGCCCATCCCTGTGCAGTTATTGGACCGACATTTTTAATACTTTGTCTGTTGTTGTAATTACCTACTAGGCCTTCTTTGCCTTTATTTGTTGTTGTATCTTTATGTTAGCAATTGGGACTTTTTGAATGAAATTGTCTGTGGCTCCATGTTAACGAAGTTGCCTGTACTATTTGACTGATGCATTTTATTGATTGATTTATTATTTTTCTTTCTTTTTCGTTTTGTCTCCTCAGAAAAAAAATTTGGTAATTTTGTTTGTTTTATAACTTGTGCCAGGATAGCAGTAATTGCACAAAGGCATTCTTCTTCTTTTAGTTTTCTGACAGCACGTAGGCGTTCGCATCAACTTTCGTCTTTTTAACAAATGGGTAAAGGGGGAATGATGTATGCCGTAAAACTAGTCGGCACATTTAATATTTAATAATAATGAATATTGTAAAATTCTATAATTTTTGTTATTTAAAGGGGAAAACCCGATTCAAAAGTACATAACAGTTGTTTACTGGCTAAAAATAAAATGATCCTGAAAGTGATCACATTCATTTTAGATTTAATGATACTGTACAATATCCTTAAAACATGTCCTTGTGAAATAATTGATAATATTGTACATTGTACATTTTACTCCTCGTTTCATATTCAAAGTGAAAACATTTAAATGATCGGTTTGCCGTTTAAAGTGAGATCCGTACAATTAGGTCAGGGCTTCTCAAACTTTTTTTTTTTCTGTCATCACCACTTTAGACTCAAGGCCCACCTACCCCCATCGCCCCAACAAAACAATTTATTGGACATCATGTGTGGTCTCGAGTTGTCTCTTTACTTTGTTGGGCCTCATGCTGTCTGCTGCTAGCCGTTTTAGACAAAGAACACACAGGGGTCTCTCCTCTGCCCCCACCTCCGCTGCCGTGAATCCAAGAGCAAGATACCCTTCGCCATATTTTCTTTTAGGTTGACTTTTTGGTTGATTAGACCCGTCATATTTTTGTTTCTCCGCAGACCTTTGAGGTGCGAGTTGCAAATGTATCCATTTTGTGTAATTGTGGTCCGCACATTAGCCTGCTACCCATCCGCGCGAAAGTTTGTTCCTCTTAGCCCTGCCTGCAAAAGTTACTGTTGCTATGTCTGTCAAACTTTCGCTCCTGCCGAGAAATTTAAAGCCTACAGGAAAAATAAGTAATTTACATTTATTTATACGGCGGATTTCACAGACAGAATCACAAAGTGATTTACAGTGTGTATAGAAAATGAAAGCATAGTAAAAAAAATCAAAAATAAAAATTTCCTCCCTTTCCTCGCGCCCCACCTGTCATGTCTCTATTCCCCACACTTTGAGAAATGCTGAATTAGGTCAACATTTTTCGACCCGTATGTACAGTCACCGTGTGCTCGGAGAAGAGGTAGGATTAAATATAAGTTTTACTTCTTAATATTCCTTTTCAGATTTGTTGAAAGGTGCAAATGGAACCATGTGATGTTACTTGACGTAAACATGTCTGTAACAAATACATCAAAACCATAGCCGCGTGTGTAATGACTAACATTTACATAACATTTTGTAGATGGCATTGCATGTCTTGACTTGTTCTATTCTGTCTTTTGAACGTACAAGTCAATGTCTTGTTTTTAGTGTGAGGTTTAACTGTTGTGTTTATTTTGTGTCATTGTGAAGTTTTTTGTACCTGAAAATCAGATATCCCGCCCCCCCCAGACACATTTTTTCCTCTATATCTGCTCCCCAGGTCAAAATAATTGCCGAGTGTGACCGTGTGTGACCGTGTGTGACCGTGTGTGACCGTGTGTGACCGTGTGTCTTGGCTACCACTCTTTACCGCATCTCTCCATGAACCCCGAAAAAAACATCCGACCAGGAGCGTTGGGTTGCAGTGCATTGTGGGTAGGCGAGTCTTGTACATGATCATGTTCTGTCGGTTCATTTGCAAAATAAACCAGAGAGCACAACTCAGCTTTGATACAAAATGAAAGTAAAAATAAGACTGAGAAGATCAAAATAATTGTCAAAGCAGCATCAAAGTTGTTGAAAGAACTATCTTGGTACCGGGTGCAAGCTGTACTACGGAGAGTAGACGTGACGGAGTCATGTTACCACATTCCAACACCCTGTTAATTGTCCGGTGGAATGCCAGAAGTTTGATAGCAACCGAACATGAATTAAAGGGATATATTAAAAATATGAAAACTAAACCACGTATAATTTGTATTCAAGAAACAGGGCTGAAGCCAAAATTAAACTTTATAATAAAAGGATATATAACGATTCGTAAAGATAGGAATGAAGGGTAAAGAGGATGATGTGCCACATTTATCAAAGAAGATGTAGTCACGGGTAAAGAAACAGCAGAACCTTTAGCAAAAACATTTGTTAAAGTGCACAGTAATGATAATTTGAGAAATGTGGAAAAACAAAAGAGAGAAAAAACAATGAGTTTAAATATTGGGGAAATGATGGAAGACCACGTTAATAGCTTTACCAACACTATGGATATGACATTTTCTTTGAATGAAATGGTTCGAATTTTGAAAAAGGTTAAAAATACGTCACCGGGGAAAGACCTAGCGGGTTATCAAATGATCAAAAACTTAGGTGGCATCGTCAAAGAAGTGGTCTTGAAATGATATGACAGGATATATGAAGAAGGAGAATGACCGGCAGAGGGGAAAATTAGCGGTAACAATTCCAATATGCAAGTCAGGGTAAGACCCGGAAGAGGCAGGAAATTATAAATTTGGGGAAAAGTAATGGAAAAAAAAAAAGATTAATGAAAGACTAGTATATTATTTAGAGTCAAAAGAAATAATCAAAAAACTAACAAAGTGGTAAATAATGTTCAAGACTGGGGAACGGCTTGAGGTTTAAGATTCTCTGTTGGAAAGACAAAAGTCATACATTTTACAAAGACAAAAGTACCAAACAAGCTCCAAATAAAAACTCTAAGGTGAAAATATAGAAGAGGTACAAGTATTTAAATATTTAGGAATATGGTTTGATAAAAATATGAACTAGTCAACCCACATCAGCAAAATAGATTTGATTAGATTAGATTAGATAGTACTTTATTTATTCCTTCAGGAGTGTTCCTTCCGGAAAATAAAAAAATAGGGGAAAAAGTAAAAAGGTGTTAAATATAATGAGGTCTTTGAGGGGTAATGATTGGGGGGCTGATAGGTTAACGTTGAAAACAATACATGTATATATTTATAACTTTAATTCCATCTGTTATTGATTACGGATGCATTATTTACCAATCTGCTTCAAAAACATGACTTGGGAAAATAGACCGGATCCAGTCACAGGCTTTAAGGTTATGTTGTGGAGCTACTACATCAACCCTAGTGCCAGTATTACAAGTAAAAATGAACGAAAAACCTTTGGACAAGAGGAGAGATCAACTCTCAGCAGTTTATCGGGCAACTTTAAAAGGATCCAAGCAAGGATATCCGACTTGTCCAGTGTTACCAATCTGCCAAGAAAAAGAGAAAACAAAAAAGAATAGTTTTGGGTGGATTATAGGAGACATATGTAATAAAGTTAAAATTGACAATATTAAAGTTAGTCCTACAGTACCAATGCCTGCAATACCACCGTGGATGTTTGATAACCCAAAAGAAAACATGCAATTACTAAAGAATAGAAATTTAAATAGTTACCGATAGAAAAATGGATTGAGATATGATATATACGGATGCATCAAAAACTATATAAAAAAAAAAAAAAAAAGGTAAGAGCTGTAGCAGTTATCCCACAAGGAAACATAGTATTAAATAAAATAATCAGTGATAAACTATCTGTTTTTACGGGGGAATTGGTAGCAATTTATATGGCAGTTAACTGGATAGAGGAAAACAAAGCAAGGAAAGTAGTTGTGTGCTCGCAGTCCAACAGTGCATTGATGAGCATAAAAAAACATAGCATCAGAAACAAGACAAGATTTAGTTTATGAAATAGTTCAGGTAATCTATAGAATAAATAAAGCGGGAGGTGTGGTAACATTTCTTTGGGTTCCTTGGAAGATATTGTAGGATGGAATTCACAACACATAGGATATAAAGCATTATACACGTATTTAAAAAACATTGGGTTAAATAAAAGAATATAGAGTAGGGATCCATCTTGATCCACACTCCATTTCAACCAGAAGGTTGCTTGGCGGAAACAACCGCCCACCTCCGGAATCAGTCCCCGCCCATTCCCCTTAGGCGCGAAATTCATTTGAGCGAAAGACATTAGAGTGAGAGGAGCTCTTTAAAGCTCCTGAGAATCTTAAAAAGCTTACAGAAAACGAGAAAAACTTACAGCGGGTGCCTGTCGGACATTCACCGTCGTTTTCGATGATTTCCCCTCGGAGCAAGGATTCGATGTCTGGAGTCTTTGGCGCAATCAAGCCTTCTCCTCTGCCTGGAACGGCCGTTGATGGACCCGCCAGCTTTAAGGGAGACGAGCGAGCCGGAGATGTAAGTAAATATATGTATATATGTATTGTATACCGCATGTTTTTTTTCTTGTAAAATGAGAATCATTTGACTCACCAGACGGCGATTGTGTTAAAACGATCGCGTTAGGATCTTACGGCAAATCCTCTATAAAACAAAATAATGAATACACACAATATTAAATAATTCGAAGGTTTAAACACACCTCGATAATCATCTTCCAACTTTGTAAGACCGTTTAAGCAAAGTTCATCGTCTTTCACTTCGTCGTCATCGTCTGGTAAAAAAAAAAGTATTACAACGTCGTACAAGTGCAATGCTTTTAACGTTTAAATGCTTAAATGGAGTTAAACCAATGTCTAATAACATGGTAAAGCATAGGTAATGGTGTGTGTGTGTGTGTGTGTGTGTGTGTGCGTGTGTGTGTGTATGTGTGTGTGTGTGTGTGTGCGTGCGTGCGTGCGTGCGTGTGTGCGTGCGTGCGTGTCCTGTTGTTTCAGACGATCGTAAACATTTAAACTGTCAGATGGGAAGTCAGTAAAAACTGAACCCTCCTTTGTACCCCAAACTGACCTGTTGATTCAAACGACCGTAAAGACCAGTTGCTACGTGACACTGTGTTCTGCGATAGTTTTTTCCATCTGTTTAAATATGTTTTCGTGAGGTATGGAAGTTGTTTCAGACGATCGTAAACATTTAAACTGTCAAATGGGTGGCCAGTTGCTGCTCAGATGACATTGCTTTCTTAAAAAACTGAACCCTTTTGTACCCCTCCTCTGCGTGTGTGTGTGTGTGCGTGTGTGCGTGTGTGCGTGTGTGCGTGCGTGTGTGTGTGCGTGTGTGTGTGTGTGTGTGTGTGTGTGCGTGTGTGTGTGTGCGTGTCCACCAAAAACTTCCCAATCCACGGTAGATAACGATGAAAATATCGAGAAAGGGCTTCCGTCTCTTCTTTCTTTTAGCTGAAATAAGCAGATATCACCCATTTCGTATCTGAATACAAATCCAAAAGATCCCTCCATCCCGTACGCATCCAAGTCCCATTTCTCACGCAAAGACTCGGTCGGCGGCATCTGAATACGATTTAGAAACACTCGACTTTTTTGCGGAGCGTCAATGTAAGTTTTATTATTTTTATAAATCGAAACAGGCGTTTCACTAATCATGACCGAATCGAACAAAGTCTTTACGCTAACGTATAAAGCTCCAAATAATGACTAAGCCTTACACCGCCCTTTTGTACCCCTCCTCTGCGTGTGTGTGTGTGTGTGTGTGTGTGTGTGTGTGTGTGTGTGTGTGTGTGTGTGTGTGTGTGTGTGTGTGTGTGTGTGTGTGTGTGTGTGTGTGAAGTGCGTGCGTGTCCACATCTCCACACGTAACATTCCCAGCCATCAATACATCGAAATCTGGAAGTTGTTTCAAACGATCGTAAACATTTAAACTATCGAATATATGGTCACATGCTGCTCAGATGACATTGCTTTCTTAAAAAAACTGAACCCTCCTCTGTTCCCTGTCAGGTCTTAACTCCACCCTCTTCCTGGTTTAACCACTCCCACCGCAGGTCTTAACTCTGCCCTCTTTCTGTTTAAAACTCCACCCTCTTCCTGGTTTAACCACTCCCACCGCAGGTCTTAACTCCACCCTCTTCCGGGTAAGCCACACCCACTTGACCTTGACATTTGAACCTGACCTTTGACTTTGACCTTTGACTTTGACCTTTAACCTTGACCCCTCATAAATCATTAACCTTTGAACTTGACCCCTCATAAATCATTGACCTTTGACCTTGAGGGTCATAAATCATTGATTTATGGGGGGTCATAAATCACTTTTGACTAAAGGTAGGGACTTAAATTCTCTGAGGGGTCCTAGTAGCTGAACCTCTTTAGATTCAGCCGTGTAACCGGCTCTGATGTTGAGTCCTTTGTTTGGTCCGTTCGCTGTTTCTATAGAGTCTATTGAGCCGCCGGTGTCTTTGTGGAATAACCCGGCTGAGAATTGACTTCTGAGTGTGGCTTCGGAATAGTTTAGTAGCGTTTCAATTATTGCCCTGTATGGGTGTGTGGCGCTGGATTGAGAAATCAGTCTTTCCCCGAGCATAATGTCGCATTGGCTGAAGATGGTGTTTAGAGGATAATTGATGAGACCCACATTGGCGTCGTTTGGGATATTTGATCCATCGGCGCGGGTAATTTTAACCCGCAGGTAAAGTAATGTGTCATTCAGATCCAAGTACTTTTCACCTTCTCCCGGGATGAAAAATTCAATAGGACCCCCGTCAGTGATGGCGGATAGCGGTAGGACTTCTGTGTAGGATTTATCATCGATAGACATCTGAGTCATAGGAGCTGAAAATAAATCCAGCTCGGCCATCGTGCATTCGGCCGAATTTTGATGTAAAAGAGCCATCTTTTTTCTTTTTTTTTAAAAATATATCGTGTGAGGGAACGACGGTCCTTCTCTTTGAAAACCTTTTACCGACTGATTTTCTTCTCCCCAGATGACGGCGTTTTTTACCACTCGTTGAGAGACGTCGTCCCGGGGGTCTCTTTCGGGGTTGTCTAGCCAGGACCATTATTCCTCCTGATCCGTCTTGTACCCCACTACCCATTTTTCCAACGGCATGACTGAATACGTCGGAAGCGATATTTTTTGCCGCTGTTTTAAGATGAGGTTTGACCAGGGCAAAACCTCTTTTCACCAGAGGTGATACAAAACGAAACAACCTGGAAAACACGGAGCCTATCCCACGCCCGTACATCACAGGTGAACCTGTGAAACCGGGGAGGGAACCCCCCACTTGGCTTTCGTAATAACCCACTAAACGTAGAGGGTCGTGCATGGGTTGACTCATTCTCATTGTTGTTGGTTTTACTTTCTAACGGGTCTAAAGTGGAGCTTCGCGATGGTCTTTCCAAAGGTGAAGTCGACGTGTTTGTTCTGATCAGATTTAATCTCCACCCTGATGTTTTCAATGTGATTTTTCGAGACGGGTAAATAGTAGGCGGGGTTAAAACACTTGGTGACAATCTCACCGTAAGCTCCCTCTACACTCACGATTCTCAAAAGAGGAGCATAAGCGTCGCCTACTATCTGAGGTCGCACCACGTCACTGTAACAGTAGAGATGGTAGAAACCGGCGTTTATATCCGCGGGATAGGGGGCCGACCCACGGTCAAAGTTGATCCACTTTCCAGGTTTCACTCCCATGATGTAAGCCAGGGAAGGGGAAAAACGAAAATGAGTTTGACCCCCTGATTGATAGGAGATTCGCTTTTTAACATCGT
Source organism: Nerophis ophidion (assembly GCF_033978795.1). Taxonomy (NCBI): domain Eukaryota; kingdom Metazoa; phylum Chordata; class Actinopteri; order Syngnathiformes; family Syngnathidae; genus Nerophis; species Nerophis ophidion. Next base: position 51,436,118 of record NC_084612.1, on the reverse strand, counting down.
CAAAGGCTATCCTCACATCGTTGTCAATTTTTTGTAAAGATTCATTCAGTTCATTTATGAATCGTGTAATGTTCTCATAACATCCCCCTCTCAATTCTTGACGGTAAACTATCCCCATTCCAGGATTGCTTTCAGGTCCCACCGGTGGAGGTCTCTTTAGCCATTCATAAAATGCTCCGTTACAAACATTATACCATGAGCGAGGGTATGAAATCTCTGTTAAGGCCACCTCCCATGAGCCTGCTAAATCTATATGTTGACTTAAATCTATCTGGTAATGGGAACTTTTGTTTTCTTTAAATACGTTGAGGCTGGCGTTGGAGGGTAAGGTGAGGTAAAAACCCTCGTTGCAGGAATGATCCATAATGCTCGATGATCTTTAGACTGTGAGGCTCATCAAAGGCATCAGATTGTTTTATACATTTGTAAGGAGGTCAGCGTCCACCCAACTGTTGAATTTTTCGGGCCAGTTTTTCCAGTGCACTAGAACTTGTTTTTTGCCACCGACCGTACGTCGTTTTAGAATTTCCTCCACATGATAGCGCTTGTCCTCGCTCTCTTTTACTTTCTGCAACTCGGCTTCGTAAAAAGAACCCTCTATTATTTCACCGTCAAAATCTTTCAGTCTGTATGCCGGGGGAGATCGAGGGAGACGTCGTGTTATTGTAAACACCTCGTCTGTAAAACTCTGTTCATATTTTTTATCAAACACTCCTCTCACTTTGGATATTCTCACCATATCTCCCGTGGCAAATTTGTATTTGCGTTTGAATGCTGTGAATGAGCCGTAGAGATTCTCAAACACTTGAGGGGTATTTTCCAAAGTCACATCCACCGGTTTCATTTTAATACTGCTGTGATATCCGTGATTGTAGCTTTTTACCAAGTCTTGTAAGACGTCTAGGTAGCGCCTGGTGTTGTTGGCTGTAAAATATCTCCACATTCTCCCTTTCAGAGTACGATTAAATCTTTCAACCACCGAAGCTTTGAGATCGCTGGCCGTAGAAAAATGTACAATATTGTGTTTCTTCATCAGAGCTTGAAAACTCTTGTTAAAAAATTCTTTTCCCGCGTCGGTTTGGAGTTTGCGAGGAATCTGACTTTCCCCCAACACCGATTGAAACGATTCAACCACCTCCACGGACGTCTTTCTCGTCAAAACCCTCACATAGGCCTTCTTGGAAAATACATCTATGACCGTTAATAAATAATTATAACCGTCGTTATATTCAGCCAAGGCTTGCATGTCACAGAGGTCGGCTTGAAACTGGGTTAAAGGTCGCGGGACAAAGACTCTGTTTCTTGGAAAATGAATGCGAACCGGTTTATGGAGTGTATAGGCGTCCTGTCCCGTTAAATATTCTTGAACTTTTTCTTTTGTGACACGTTGCCCCGTTTCATCCTGCACAGCTCGACGGAGTCGATCTACCCCTCCAAAACTACCCAGGTGTGCGGGTGTATAGTATGCTTTTTCCATAGCTTTCTCCATTGTGGAAAGACAAAGAGAAATGAACTCGTGTTGCTTGGTACACATTTCTTTTATTCATTCATGGAAACAACACAATGAATCTAAAACAGTTTGTTTTTATTCATTCATGGACACCACACAGCGAATCTAAAACAATTTTTCTATAAACTATAAACTATAATCAAGGTTTGATGTAAAACAGGTATACCGTAGGTGAATTTAATCGCTTCGTGCAGTTTTTGTAGTTCAAACAAAACGTTGACGGGGATGTCACATCGTAGACGATACATCGACATATCAACAAACAGAGCATATAAAATGAACACGTGATAAGGAGAAGGTTGAAAAGACTTTTCTTTAGACCATTCCTTCAAAATTGTTTCAAAAATGTCAAAGTCAAAAGCATGAGAGACAACGGATTTCCAGGTAGCTTCCCAGGTAGGCTTAGAGCGGGCATAATCAAGAATAATTTGTAGTTTTTGAGGTTTGTCTCGTTTTAGAACATACGCTTCCATCGCGTCAATCAACGGGTAAATAACAGCGTGGTTTTCGATAGAGTTTACAAGTTTTCTCCAATAATTACCCATCTTTTTTGTAATTATTCCAACACTCTGTCACCATATCCAGATGTCTCAAAATCGTTTCATCACCCCGTACCAACTCGTTGTACACGTCATCTATGGCCCACCAGACATTTCTCTCAGATTTCAGTTGAGACAGCAGAGAGTCGGCGTAGGATTCGACCCTTGAATCCTCAGCCTCGATGCGACGAAGCATCAGCAAGCGTTGAATGGCTTGAATGAATTTAGACGTACGCAGAGTCTTGATGAGTCCGTCGTAGTTGTACAGGAGAAAGTCCTCTTCATAGGGTTCCAGGCACGGGTGGTTTCTCTGGCTCGGATGGTTCACCCGACAACCGTAACATTCGCTCTGCCTGAACTGGCGGATGGCCTCGTTGAGGAGATGAAACACGGCCGTTTTCACCGTGCTGGTGAAAAGCAACCACTTCCCCCCATCGGTTTCATCATCGATGTGCAACGGGGGGTCCAAGAGTGACGGGGATGGTGACGGGGTTGGTGGCGGGGACGGCGGAGGTGTTATGATGATCAGGTCATTCTCCTTTTCCTCCTCCTTCCTATCGTCATCTGGCAAAGACTGCGTAGCGTTGTCGGTTTTCATCCCCCATCTGCAGAAACATCTGCCGAAGCGACACGTCTCATCGTCGCTCACCACCTCCGATCCAGCCGTCGTTTCAGGAGGGTTAAAGATCTCGGCCATGTTTGCTTCATCAGTCGTGTTTACGGATGGTTTGAAATCGTCCTGTGGTATAAGACGGGTCTTTACGCGTCTGATGGTCTTGTTTGCCATTTTCTTGTTTGAGATCCGTGCGTTCAAAAAAGGGAGCCAATATGGTCTGGTCGAAAGAAAAATTGCAGGGTGGGGTTGTTTTTATAGGGAGGGTCGAAAAAAAAAGTCGCGACCAATCAAACTAACGCTATGATTTTCAAAGGGTATTGGACGAGTCGGAGGAGGGGGTGTTTCCTTGAAGGTTATTGGTTGAAACTGAAGCGGGGGAGGTCCTTTCGTCCTCCGTCGGGGGTGTGGTCTCAAAGGACAACTTTCTTCTCGTCGTCAGCATGCTTTTCCATTGTCGACTGCTTCGGAACAAGTCGTTTATTTTCTCCTTCATCGTCGCCATTCGCTCTCGCCATGCCACGATGGGTACGACCACCAACGGTGTAAACACCCCGCATTCATCGTTGAAAGACTCCAGGGAAAAGACATCGGGCTCGGTCCACTGAGCCGGATAGGTACCGGTGATTTTTGGAGCACGGAGACTGGCACGTAAAAACCAACGACCCGAGGCTGAAGATTTCGTCTCCCAGGTAGCGCTGAACAGAATTCTTCTCTCATTCAACTCATCCATCGTCGGGTAAGTAAACAAGCTTCCTTTTACGCGTTTATCCACCGGTGAAGGATCACGCCACAGGAAATCGGGCATTGCCAGTCTTAAAACTTCCCAATCCACGGTAGATAACGATGAAAATATCGAGAAAGGGCTTCCGTCTCTTCTTTCTTTTAGCTGAAATAAGCAGATATCCCCCATTTCGTATCTGAATACAAATCCAAAAGATCCCTCCATCCCTAACCCTTCCAAGTCCCATTTCTCACGCAAAGACTCGGTCGGCGGCATCTGAATACGATTTAGAAACACTCGACTTTTTTGCGGAGCGTCAATGTAAGTTTTATTATTTTTATAAATCGACACAGGCGTTTCACTAATCATGACCGAATCGAACAAAGTCTTTACGCTAACGTATAAAGCTCCAAATAATGACTAAGCCTTACACCGCCCTTTTGTACCCCTCCTCTGCGTGTGTGTGTGTGTGTGTGTGTGTGCGTGTGTGCGTGTGTGTGCGTGTCCACATCTCCACACGTAACATTCCCAGCCATCAATACATCGAAATCTGGAAGTTGTTTCAAACGATCGTAAACATTTAAACTATCAAATATATGGTCACATGCTGCTCAGATGACATTGCTTTCTTAAAAAAACTGAACCCTCCTTTGTTCCCTGTCAGGTCTTAACTCCACCCTCTTCCTGGTTTAACCACTCCCACCGCAGGTCTTAACTCTGCCCTCTTTCTGTTTAAAACTCCACCCTCTTCCTGGTTTAACCACTCCCACCGTAGGTCTTAACTCCACCCTCTTCCGGGTAAGCCACACCCACTTGACCTTGACATTTGAACCTGACCTTTGACTTTGACCTTTGACTTTGACCTTTAACCTTGACCCCTCATAAATCATTTACCTTTGAACTTGACCCCTCATAAATCATTGACCTTTGACCTTGAGGGGTCATAAATCATTGATTTATGAGGGGTCATAAATCACTTTTTGACTAAAGGTGTCCCCTTAAATTCTCTATTGTATTTACAATAATAAGTTTAAAAATATTTTTTGAGCTGTAAAAAAAGTCAACATAAGGAAACATTTAAAACTAATAAATATATTGAAATCATATACAGTAAATGTAGTAAATAAGTTTTGATTTAAAAATAATATTGAAATAAAATATGCTTCAAGAGTTTAAATATGATATTATTTAAAAGATTTAGGGCCCTGTCAAGAAAGGTAAGCAATATTTTTCTTACTTGTCGTAATCGTCAGGATCCAGCGGCTGGTAAGTCACCTTGTAGCACTCGATCCGCTTCAGGAAGTCATCCATGACCCTCTCACGGTGCCTCTCGGGGTAGTCCGGACTGGACACCTTGACTTCCTGTTTGGAAGAGAAGGTTTTGGTTACAGTACTCGTTCATTTCAAACATGCCTACAGTTACAATATGGTGCGTCGCGCATTCGCAGGGTCTCACTACAACATGTCCGCAAAAGAGTAGGAAGAAGCAGAGTTGATTTAATCATACCCCTTTGCCATTTCATGGCGATTTCTAACAACTTTGTTTGTTCACTTCCTGTACACAATCTATAACACAAACAAATACATGGTACTTAGAGTCAATAAATAAACGACAATGTTGTCATGAACAAATTCACTTAATGACATGAGTAAGATGATCAAATTGTTCAAAAAGTTGAAAATGTTTATCAGGAATCTTCTTCCTTGTAAACACTTTGAAGAGTTTCTTAAAGTGGATCCTATAAACCCATTAATTCAGTGTTTCTCAAAGTGTGGGGCGCGCCCCACTGGTGGGGAATAGAGACATGACAGGTGGGGCGCGAGGAACGGGAGGAAATTTCACTTTAATTCTTAGATTTTTTTCATTACAACCCCATTTTCTATACAAACTGTAAATCACTTTGTGATTCTGTCTGTGAAATCCGATATATAAATTAATGTAAATTACTTATTTTTCCTGTAGGCTTTAAATTTCCAGGTAGAAGCGAAAGTTTGACAGACGCAACAGTAACTAATGGGGGCGGGGCTAAGCGGAACAATCTTTCGCGCGGATGGGTAGCAGGCTAATGTGTGGACCACAATTAAACAAAATGGATACATTGGCTTCATATATAGTTGCATACAGAATTGCTCAATGCAAAAAAAGCACACACATTTGCTGTCTGTAATAGACAAGGTGTCAGTCATGCTTGACGAGACAAGCGCAGCAAAATTAAAAGCTGTCCCACAGTTGAGAGACGTACATGTGACATTGCAAGTGGTCTTTAAGAACAACTCGTAGACCATGGTTTGGCAACCGGCGGCTCCGGAGCCGCATGCGGCTCTTTGATCACTCTGATGCGGCTCAGCTTGTTACGGTGTTGTGCCGAATTATGCACCCCCGCCGTAAAATGCACCCCCTGGCGGGAGCGCGTTTACGTCGCTCGGTTGCGTCACCCGTCTCGAAAAGTAGCTAAACTCGGCTAAAACAGCCTCTTTCGGCATAAAAATGTACATAAGGTGAATAATCCAAGTTGTCTTTACTTTGGATATATTAATGGCTGGATTAATTCTGATTCTTTAATGATTTCGCCGTCATTGCCTTTAATGATTTCGTCGTCATTCAATCGCCTCTTTCGGCAGAAAAAAGTACATAACAAGGTGAATAATCCAAGTTGTCTTTACTTTGGATATATTAATGGATGGATTAATTGTGATTCTTCAATGATTTCGCCGTCATTGCCTTTAATGATTTCGTCGTCATTCAGGTGGGTACATCGCCTCTTTCGGCATAAAGAAGTACATAACAAGGTGAAATAATCCAAGTTGTGTTTACTTTGGATATATTAATGGATGGATTAATTGTGAGCCTTTAATGATTTCGCCACCATTAACAGGTGTTGTGCCGAATTATGCACCCCCGCCGTAAAATGCACCCCCTGGCGGGAGCGCGCTTACGTCGCTCGGTTGCGTCACCCGTCTCGAAAAGTAGCTAAACTCGGCTAAAACAGCCTCTTTCGGCATAAAAATGTACATAACAAGGTGAATAATCCAAGTTGTCTTTACTTTGGATATATTAATGGCTGGATTAATTCTGATTCTTTAATGATTTCGCCGTCATTGCCTTTAATGATTTCGTCGTCATTCAATCGCCTCTTTCGGCAGAAAAAAGTACATAACAAGGTGAATAATCCAAGTTGTCTTTACTTTGGATATATTAATGGATGGATTAATTGTGATTCTTCAATGATTTCGCCGTCATTGCCTTTAATGATTTCGTCGTCATTCAGGTGGGTACATCGCCTCTTTCGGCATAAAGAAGTACATAACAAGGTGAAATAATCCAAGTTGTGTTTACTTTGGATATATTAATGGATGGATTAATTGTGAGCCTTTAATGATTTCGCCACCATTAACAGGTGTTGTGCCGAATTATGCACCCCCGCCGTAAAATGCACCCCCTGGCGGGAGCGCGCTTACGTCGCTCGGTTGCGTCACCCGTCTCGAAAAGTAGCTAAACTCGGCTAAAACAGCCTCTTTCGGCATAAAAATGTACATAACAAGGTGAATAATCCAAGTTGTCTTTACTTTGGATATATTAATGGCTGGATTAATTCTGATTCTTTAATGATTTCGCCGGCATTGCCTTTAATGATTTCGTCGTCATTCAATCGCCTCTTTCGGCTGAAAAAAGTACATAACAAGGTGAATAATCCAAGTTGTCTTTACTTTGGATATATTAATGGATGGATTAATTGTGATTCTTCAATGATTTCGCCGTCATTGCCTTTAATGATTTCGTCGTCATTCAGGTGGGTACATCGCCTCTTTCGGCATAAAGAAGTACATAACAAGGTGAAATAATCCAAGTTGTGTTTACTTTGGATATATTAATGGATGGATTAATTGTGAGCCTTTAATGATTTCGCCACAATTCAGATAAGGCGAAAACAATAACCATTTAATATAGGAATATTTGCTGTCCCGAAAATGTATTGAAGTATTGTATTAAAGAATATATACACCAAAGTAAGCCTCTATATGTACTTTTTTAGAGACATCAAGGAGAACGAATGTTTGCTGCTTCACTCGACGGGATCCAATACATCCATCCATCCATTTTCTACCGCTTATTCCCTTTCGGGGTCACGGGGGGCGCTGGCGCCTATCTCAGCTACAATCGGGCGGAAGGCGGGGTACACCCTGGACAAGTCGCCACCTCATCACAGGGCCAACACAGATAGACAGACAACACTCACACTCACAGTCACACACTAGGGCCAATTTAGTGTTGCCAATCAACCTATCCCCAGGTGCATGTCTTTGGAAGTGGGAGGAAGCCGGAGTACCCGGAGGGAACCCACGCATTCACGGGGAGAACATGCAAACTCCACACAGAAAGATCCCGAGCCTGGATTTGAACCCAGGACTGCAGGACCTTTGTATTGTGAGGCAGACGCACTAACCCCTCTGCCACCGTGAAGCCCTCTATATATAAACTCCAAGGAAAACAATACCCGGCTGGGGACAATTTTTGAAATTGGTCTCCAAACTAAGGCATGCGGGCCGAAAGCGGCCCGCCGGCGTCCAAAATCCGGCCCCTGGATTTTTATTCATGTTTTGAATTTTTGGGACATGGGGGACTTGTGGGAATCCATCCCAGGTAAGATTTTTGAACATTTTGAGGACTTTATATGACATTTTCTTTAACTGTAAGAAGCTCATGGGTGGATGGATGAATACATTAATAAATGAATGCATCTGATACCTATCGTTGTTTTGATTTTAAGAATTTTCAAACTGAACATTCACAAATAACTTTACCAAAAGTACCCGAAGTACCAGAGATGGAGTTATGGTGGGGGTGCATTTTCAGTGAAGAGTTGATTCCAGCTGCCTGAACATCTATCTATCTCTGGCTAGGATGGTCGTAGAGACATGAAACTCACCCTAGTAACTCATCCTTACCCCCTCTGTATACCGTGAAAACCATGTGATGATTGGACCTCCACAGGCAGCACCAACAGCCCACCTGCCGGAAAATGCATCCGCTATCTATCTCTGGCTAGGTTGCTCGTAGAGACATGAAACTCACCCTGGTGACTCATCCTTACCCCCCCCCCCCTGTATACTGTGAAAAGCATGTGATGATTGGACCTCCACAGGCGGAGTTAGGGGGGGGGTGCTTTTTCAGGCAGCACCAACAGCCCACCTGCCGGAAAATGCACCCCCTAGCTATCTCTGGCTAGGATGGTCGTAGAGACATGAAACTCACCCTAGTAACTCATCCTTACCCCCTCTGTATACCGTGAAAACCATGTGATGATTGGACCTCCACAGGCAGCACCAACAGCCCACCTGCCGGAAAATGCATCCCCTATCTATCTCTGGCTAGGTTGCTCGTAGAGACATGAAACTCACCCTGGTGACTCATCCTTACCCCCTCTGTATACTGTGAAAACCATGTGATGATTGGACCTCCACAGGCGGGGTTAGGGGGGGGGGTGCTTTTTCAGGCAGCACCAACAGCCCACCTGCCGGAAAATGCACCCCCTAGCTATCTCTGGCTAGGATGGTCGTAGAGACATGAAACTCACCCTAGTAACTCATCCTTACCCCCCCCCCTGCATACTGTGAAAACCATGTGATGATTGGACCCCCACAGGCGGAGTTAGGGGGGGGTGCATTTTCAGGCAGCACCAACAGCCCACCTGCCGGGAAATGCACCCCCTAGCTATCTCTGGCTAGGATGGTCGTAGAGACATGAAACTCACCCTAGTAACTCATCCTTACCCCCTCTGTATAGTGTGAAAACCATGTGATGATTGGACCTCCACAGGCGGAGTTAGGGGGGGTGCTTTTTCAGGCAGCACCAATAGCCCACCTGCTGGAAAATGCATGTTTTTCCCCTCTAAACTCTCTCCCTTTGTTTATAATGCCAATTTTTTTGCTGGATTTAGTCTCTATAAACTCCAAGGAAAACAATACCCGGCTGGGGACAATTTTTGAAATTGGTCTCCAAACTAAGGCATGCGGGCCGAAAGCGGCCCGCCGGCGTCCAAAATCCGGCCCCTGGATTTTTATTCATGTTTTGAATTTTTGGGACATGGGGGACTTGTGGGAATCCATCCCAGGTAAGATTTTTGAACATTTTGAGGACTTTTGCCTACTTTCCCAACTTTCCCCCCCACTTCCAGTGTGACTTTGCGGTGTGCGCTATGGACATGCTGGGCATCCCTTGACTCGGGTGGCCAGCTGCGGGACTTGTGTGATTGATTTTTTAAAACTTTGAGGACTTTTGCCTACTTTCCCAGCTTTTCCCCCACTTCCAGTCAGTTGTGGTGTATCGCTATACATGGGCTATTATTAGGAAGAGGCGTTTATTTGGTAATATACAGTATATACAGTCAAGGGATGCCCAGCATGTCCATAGCGCACACCGCAAAGTCACACTCAAAAGTCCTCAAAATGTTCAAAAATCTTACCTGGGATGGATTCCCACAAGTCCCCCATGTCCCAAAAATTCAAAACATGAATAAAAATCCAGGGGCCGGATTTTGGACGCCGGCGGGCCGCTTTCGGCCCGCATGCCTTAGTTTGGAGACCAATTTCAAAAATTGTCCCCAGCCGGGTATTGTTTTCCTTGGAGTTTATAGAGACTAAATCCAGCAAAAAATTGGCATTATAAACAAAGGGAGAGAGTTTAGAGGGGAAAAACATGCATTTTCCAGCAGGTGGGCTATTGGTGCTGCCTGAAAAAGCACCCCCCCTAACTCCGCCTGTGGAGGTCCAATCATCACATGGTTTTCACGGTATACAGAGGGGGTAAGGATGAGTTACTAGGGTGAGTTTCATGTCTCTACGACCATCCTAGCCAGAGATAGATAGATGTTCAGGCAGCTGGAATCAACTCTTCACTGAAAATGCACCCCCACCATAACTCCATCTCTGGTACTTCGGGTACTTTTGGTAAAGTTATTTGTGAATGTTCAGTTTGAAAATTCTTAAAATCAAAACAACGATAGGTATCAGATGCATTCATTTATTAATGTATTCATCCATCCACCCATGAGCTTCTTACAGTTAAAGAAAATGTCATATTTTTAAAATACATGTATTGGATCCCGTCGAGTGAAGCAGCAAACATTCGTTCTCCTTGATGTCTCTAAAAAAGTACATATAGAGGCTTACTTTGGTGTATATATTCTTTAATACAATACTTCAATACATTTTCGGGACAGCACATATTCCTATATTAAATGGTTATTGTTTTCGCCTTATCTGAATGGTGGCGAAATCATTAAAGGCTCACAATTAATCCATCCATTAATATATCCAAAGTAAACACAACTTGGATTATTTCACCTTGTTATGTACTTCTTTATGCCGAAAGAGGCGATGTATCCACCTGAATGACGACGAAATCATTAAAGGCAATGACGGCAAAATCATTGAAGAATCACAATTAATCCATCCATTAATATATCCAAAGTAAAGACAACTTGGATTATTCACCTTGTTATGTACTTTTTTCTGCCGAAAGAGGCGATTGAATGACGACGAAATCATTAAAGGCAATGACGGCGAAATCATTAAAGAATCAGAATTAATCCAGCCATTAATATATCCAAAGTAAAGACAACTTGGATTATTCACCTTATGTACATTTTTATGCCGAAAGAGGCTGTTTTAGCCGAGTTTAGCTACTTTTCGAGACGGGTGACGCAACCGAGCGACGTAAACGCGCTCCCGCCAGGGGGTGCATTTTACGGCGGGGGTGCATAATTCGGCACAACACCGACGGAGACATGTGAGTGTCCAAGTTAATGCGCCTGACAGCGCACCTTGAAGATGTTTCACGCCAGAATCACAAATAGTGTGATATTTAAAACCTCCCCAAACCAGACAAACTTGTGTTCGAAACTTGGAACGCTATCCCCGACTTTTTTGTGAACATGAAAAAGTATGCACTTGGAGTCCTGTCGATCTTTGGATCCACATATGCATGTGAGCATGTGTTCTCCAACATGAACTTTATTAAAAACAAACATCGCACACGCCTCACAGATGAGAGTTTACAATCCTGTGTGAAGATAAAGGTGACGTCATACAACCCCTATGTGGAGACGCTGTGCGTTGCGGTTCAGGAGCAAAAATCACATTGACCACGTATGATAAATATTTTAATTTCCTATACTTTTGCATATATTCACATTTTTTAATTGTTCAGCGAAATAGACATTTTATCATTTAGGTTGGCAGCTGATGCACGGCGCCAGTAAAAGGATGACGACACAGAGAGAGAGGACGGCATTTTTGGTTTTCTGCCAGTGAATAATTTAAGTTCGCAGTTTTGTTTTTTCATTACTACAATGAAGACTTAAATAGACATTAAGTATTTTACTTAACCTTCAACCCGACGTCTTTTTCGGAGTTAAAAACGTTTTGTTGCATGCAGAAATTTTATTTAATTTTTTCTGCAGTCGTTCATTGATTTCATAAACGTAACCCATCATAGTTTGTTTATACATAGCACAAAGCAAAAATAAAAATTTATATGCAGTGTTATTTCATTTTTAATTTTTTCATTTTATTTTATATTTAATTGTTTTTGTCCTGTCCAGCTTCTCAGGCAAATCACATAGTTGATGTAGATGCCCATATCGGCTGTTCACATTTACTTTACAGAAGAGAAGTGTAGGATACTTCTCTTGTTGCCTTATTTAAATTTGACTTTATTAAATTTATTTATATTATCATTTTGTGCAGCCAAGCTGGAGCAGCAAGGGATAGACAGAGAAAAAAAGGAAGACAGGGGGAAATTGTGGGGATCAGAGGGGGATTAGACAGTGTTATTTCATTTTAAATTTCAAAAGAGTTTTGTGGCTCCCATTGTTTTATTTCATTTGTGAAACGGGTCAAAATGGCTCTTTGAGTGGTCAAGGTTGCCGACCCCTGTCGTAGACAAATTAAAATAAAGTTGTTTTGCTTTACAAGTGGACAAAGCTACTGACAGCAATAAAGACTGCCTGTTCATCACATACGTCCGCTTTGTGAATGGCAAGTCATTGTGCGAAGATTTACTGTTTTGCAAATACATAAAAAATTGAGCCACTGCTGATGAGTTCAAGATAATAGACAGTTTCCTCAAAGAACACGACCTTAAATGGGAAAACTGTGTGGGCTTTTGCTCCGATGGCGCACAGACCATGGCAGGGTCAAGAAAGGGCAGCAGGCTCTAATAAAGAGGGTTGTGCCAAATGCGCATTGGACACACTGCGTCAAAGCACTCGCATCAAGGCAACTCAGCCCCAAACTCAATGAGGTTTTAACAGATGTTGTGAGCGTGGTAAATTTGATCAAAACACGAAAAAGTGGCACTTTTAATTTATTTATTATTGAACTTGATGCAAGTTATTTGATTTATTATTGAACTTGATGCAAGTTATTTGATTTATTATTGAAATTGATGCAAGTTATAACACTTTTGTTTTATTTATTATTGAACTTGATGCAAGTTATTTTATTTATTATTGAACTTGATGCAAGTTATACCACAGCTGCACAGTTATTTTATTTATTATTGAACTTGATTTTATTTTATGTTATTGAGTTGGAATGTATACAACTTGATGTTACTTGATGTTCAATAAATTTGAAAATGTTAAACTTGGCATTAGCGATCTGTTAGAGCGATGGGGGCAGGTGGGGCTTGAAAACTCCCCTTTGTCCAAAGTGGGGGATGTCAAAAAAAGTTTGAGAACCACTGCATTAATTTATTTGCTTAAATCACTCCATAATTAAATTCCACATACTAACATGCTAAATGTTTCAAGTGATTGATTGATTGAAACTTTTATTAGTAGATTGCACAGTTCAGTACATACTCCATACAATGGACCACTAAACGGTAACACCCGAATACTTTTTTTTAACTTGTTTAAGTCGGGGTCCACGTAAATCAATTCATGGTTAAGTGTTGTACGTGCATACAAGATTTAAGTTCGATTTTTCTCTAAGGTTATATTGAATTGTACATTGTACATTCTGCAGTAGCAGTTTATAGTTTGCTTAGAACAAAATGATAATCGTGGCGTATGGAAAAAGACAAGACTTCCGTAGTGTTTTCAGATCAACTTAGGCGACGCAAATTGAATGTGTTGTTTTTGGATTGGTTTCTCCAAAGCTTTGGAATAAATTGCAAAATACCCATTCTGTTCTGGGTTATCATTTACAATCAGCTTATGTGTCATCAAAAGAACTTGGGATTGACCAGCAACTTAAAGGCCAACTGAAACCCACTACTACCGACCACGCAGTCTGATAGTTTATATATCAATGATGAAATCTTAACATTGCAGCACCACACACGGCTAAAAGTCGTCTCTTTTCATCGCATAATTAATTACACAGTATTTTGGACATCTGTGTTGCTGAATCTTTTGCAATTTGTTCAATTAATAATGGAGACATCAAATAAGAATGCTCTTGGTGGAAAGCAGTGGATTGCAGCTGCCTTTAGCAACCGAACCACAGCCAGTGTTTCTTTGTTCGTTGTGAAGCTTTAACACAGAGCGATCAAGCGAACATGTTTCTCTACCAACCAGCAACTTTTTGGATGGGAAAATTGTGATATTAAGTCGGCTCTTACCGGAGACTTGAGTGGATTATGCGACCTCATCCTGCAGCTCAAAAAGGCAGCTGTGATCTTGGCTCCTCGGCTTCTCTCAGAGACACTGGCGTTCACCGCAGCCATCCGACTTTCAGGTATGACTTTATAATCTCACTAAAATACTATTAACACAATAAGCAGATAAGGGATTTTCCAGAATTATCCTAGTAAATGTGTCTAATTACATCTGAAACGCTCCCACTGCCGCTGCCTGGAGCCGTCACGTTTTCTTTTTTTTAGTGCTTCACTCTAACTTTCTTCATCCAAGAATCTTTCATCCTCGCTCAAATTAATCGGGAAATCGTCGCTTTCTCGGCCCGAATAGCTCTTGCTGCTGGAGGCTATGATTATAAACAATGTGAGGATGTGAGGAGCCCTACAACCAGTGACGTGCAACGCACATCGTCTGCTACTTCCGGTAAAGGCAAGGCTTTTTTATTAGCGACCAAAAGTTGCGAACTTTATCGTCGATGTTCTCTACTAAATCCTTTCAGCAAAAATATGGCAATATTGCGAAATGATCAAGTATGACACATAGAATGGACCTGCTATCCCCGTTTAAATAAGAAAATCTCATTTCAGTAGGCCTATAAATTCCCTCGGAGGAACATCTGGTCTGAACGCAACAATTTGGGGGCTCTCGTCCGGGATGACACGCTCAAAATTGGACACCTCTTACAATCTTCCAAACAGACTCACTTGGCCAACACATAAATCAAGGTAAGCAGAGCCTTTTTCTAAAATCTGCATTAGGAGTCTGACCTGAAGTATGTAAGTCAAACACTGTTATGTACCTCAGACACAGAGTGGTGATTTTGATACATTGGTTGCATTTTTGCCTTGTCCGCCTCTACATAATAGTTGTAAATAGTGGTCAACTCACGTCATTGTGTCTGGACTACCGTGACGGGCTGTTTCATTGAAGAGTGAACTAATAGTCGGGTGTGGCTGACCCTGGGTCGTTGGTCGTCGCCTAAAAGAGTAACAGGTTGGGAACCCTTCAGACTACCGTGACGGGCTGTTTCACTGACGAGTAAGCAAATAGTCGGGTGTGGCTCGCCCTGGGGATTTGGTCTTCCCTAAAAGAGTAAAGTATTCGTACCCCGTCATCGGGGACGATTGACTCAGAGTAAAGGGTTCAAAACCGGTCGTCTGGGACGATAGATACTGAGACAAAAGAGACACAATGGCCACATAGTTTCACAAGAACAAATATGGAGGCGGCAGGGGAAAGTGTGATGAATGATTACCGGTTAATGATCAATTGAATGTACTGTTGTCGACAATGAAATTAGCAGGTAGAGTTTAAAAAGAAACAAAAAAATGTTTCTTGAAAGGGTTAAGAGGGACTTTACAACACTCGTAAAGTCGTGAACTCAATCGTTTGGTAAATTAAGAAAAGTAACTGGAAGTTTTATGGTAAAGTTACAAATGAAGGTATTTGTAAATGGTATTCGTGTGTCAGCGTATGCTGTTGGTGGTGGTTCGCTGCAAGTTTGTTTGTTTGTTTGGTTGGTTGTTAACTCCTAAAGCTGAAATACATTATAATACATTATTTATAGTTGTTCTTACTTTACCTAGTTCAGAAATCATATGAGTGAATGATCCATCCATCTATTTATCTTCCTCCGCTTATTGGAGGTCGGGTCGCGGGGGCAGCAGCCTAAGCAGGGAAGCCCAGACTTCCCTCTCCTGAGCCATTTTGTTCAGCTCAGAGAGAATGATAAATGTTGTTTATTATTATTGAGGTTTGATATAATACAGCTGTGCTTCTAAGTGAGAAAAATTGTTGAATGTTGAGGTTGTTTTTAACTGTGTTGGTGATTCCGCACGGTTAACTGTGTGGGTGTGATTGTGACTGTGCTATATTATAGTTTTGTAAGAAGGGTCTGAGATTTGGATCTCAGAAAAAGGCTCTCTCTCTTTGTTAAAAAAAATGTTGTTGTGCGCGTGTGACGCAGAAATAAAAAGAGGTGTGAGATATAAGACATAGCTGTTCGACTATTAAAAAGGCTCTGTTGGGAGACATTTAAGATAAGAGATGTGTCTTGGTAACGAGGGTGTGTGACGAGGCTGTGTGACGTGCTGCACGTTAGACGTGTGTCACTGTTAGCATAGCATAGGTTAGCATAGCATAGCATAGTTTAGCATAAATTAGATTAAAATAGGATTAGTTTAGCATTGAGCTAGGTTACCAAAAAATAGCTTACTGAGGCCTAGCAAGGCTAGGTTAGCATTTAGCTTGGCATTACAAAATGTGAGTGGACAGATTTGTGTCCTGAAGAGAATAAGTGAAATAAAAGATATATGAATAAATGAAAATTTAGATATCGGTAGATGAATTTGGGTAGTTTTGAATACATGTTTATATAGCAAGTACATTAAATAAAGTTAAATAAGTGAATTCAATAAACTTGAGTTCAAATTTGATAAAGGTGAATTATTTAAATATATTGACATTTTAATTATTTTAAGAATGATCACAATTAGGTTGAGTTTAGTTATAACTTCTTATCAATATTTTTAACTTTTATCTGTGCAACTGGTACTAATCATATATTGTCGACGTTTATAGTCACACCTGTGTGAATCATGGAGTCTGAGTCGCAGGTGAGGAAGAAGTACAGACAAAAGTCGCCACACTCAGCGCCTCCTACTCCAGTGACAAGCGAGGGCGGCACTCCCACGCCCCCTCTATGATTGATCCTACCTCCGAAACTTAAAATGTCTCCATTGGCTCAAATTCTTGGACCCTCCCTTTGCACGTCTGACAATTGTCCTCCGGCAGATGGTAACCTCGCAAGTGCACACCAGACACTTTTGACACATGATATACATTCATACAACGCACGCTACGGAACGCAGGGAGGCCACATACGTCCACCTTTTACTGATAATAGGGGCATATTGAAATATAAGCCTTTTGCCGTTGCAGACATGCAAGCCATTGTTGACAAACTCGCACCTGTACCTGAAAGAGAGAGCCTTTGGCTAAACACTTTAGACAAAGCTAACCCTGATGTACACGGTGCCGAAAGCAACACATGGGAGGGACATCGTATTCATCATATGCCAAATTGGACAGACGAGGATGATGACAACAAGGCTGGTGGTAGAGTAACAAGGAAACAACTCCCTAATTTACAGATCGCTAAAGCTAAAATGTCAAAAGAACCGAAAGGTCAAGAATCAGCTAAAGTATATTCAGCAGTGGGTGACCTTGCTTTTGAGCTCCAGCAGAATCCCCAACAGACATGAGACCAGACGGTTAGATTCGGGTAGTGAACGACGCGGTGCTTCAAGGCTGTTTCGCCTGTGACCAGCCTGGTCACTGGGCTCAAGACTGTCTCAACATTTCCGAACAGGAAAAGTTCTGTTATGCCACCAGACGAACACGAAGGCATGGCAGAGGGCGCCCACAGCAGAAGCCCCAGCAGGAAATACAGACAGTCCCCCTGCTGGACATAAGTGTCAACGGACAATGTTATCAGTTCGTGATTGACACTGGTGCCACCCACTCATTTCTGAATGCAAAGGTACCAAAGAAACTGTGTGCTTCCCTTTTGAAGATCGAAGGCTTCGCTGAGGTCACAAGAATGTTACCTGTTACCAAACCACTTCCGGTTCAAATTGCTGGACACACACTGAAGCACCCCTTTGTGGTCGACCTGCACACACCTTGGCTGCTTGGTAATGACCTGCTTTACAAACTGTACCCTGACATTCAATATCGCACAGGAGGGACCTTCCTGGTGTTACCTGACGGTACAACCACCAAGCTGCGACACCGCTACTAAGGCTCCTCCATGAGCTCATACCGAAGCCTGAAGCACCAGAAATGGCTGACACCTGCTGAGTACCCCAACTCCTGCTCCAACTGTTCTATCAGTGAAAATCCTGGCTGACTGAGCTGTTTCCGTGTGAACCATCACCCGACCCGCCATATGTTATGATCACCAGTTGGACGACTCATACCAGGAGGCCTTTGACTCCTTTATATATATATATATATATGTTGGAACACAATGTGTGGCTGCTCATGTTGACCTATCTTTGCAACAACCACCATGGTATAAGACGGACACAAATGCTGTCCCACATTGTTCCCTTGCTCTCTGTCCAGCCTACGAAACCAAAGACTTAGGTTCAATGATAAAACACGGTGTAGCTGCCACTCATTGAACCGACACACAAATTCCCCATTTTAAATTGTTTCAGTTGTCTGTTAAACACATAGATATGGGCTGCACTTTGGAGACCCCAGCTGAAGGCTATAAGGAGCTAGCATCTACACAACAGTTGAGCTAAAACTACACATTACATTGAAGCATATCAAATAATTCTAGTTGCTTATTACATACACAAAGTCGCCAAGACAGAAGTCTGATAGAAAGTATTCAGTAACACACATGTCCGCATCATTCAACTTTTTACAACATGAGCTTGACTAAATGAATTATTGTGGCCACCAGGTGTGGTAGAATGTCAAATTACTATTGCAAAAGTATCCGCCATAAAGTTAAGTGTTTTTCTAGCATTTGCGTCAATATAAATATAAGCATATTTTGTCGCTTTCCCCATATTGAAGAATTTACATAAAATGTAGGGTTGATATCGCTAAGGGATCCCCTACCCTAATACCACCATCGAGTGGTCTACAGAGGCTGATAAGACTTTCATTGACCTCAAACATGACCTGTCCTCCGCCTCAACTCTTGCTGTACTTGACTATCAGCTGACCTTTTTCTTAGATGTTTCTGAAAGTGATAGTACTACAAACACAGTCCCTTTTCAAAAACCGAAGGGGGAGGAGGTGAGGGTGGATTCAGACTCCTCATCCTAATCGACAATCATCCGACTCTGACACATTCCATAGTTTTAACATTTTTCCGTGGGTAAGATGTTATAACTCATTTTAATTTGAAAACAACGATTTTGCACATCGATGGTGGTTTAGTAGATTAATTATAGAGGACGTGAGGGTGGATCGTGTATAGTTTTTGATTTCATTGATATGATCAAGCCGGTACAAGGGAAAAGTTACTTGCTGACTTGTGTTGACAATTACAGTGGTTGGCCGGATACAACCCCAACCTCAAAAGAGGATGCAAAATCAGTAATCAAATGGCTTGTTAACGACCTAACAGCCCGACATGGGTTCCCCAAATAGATTAGGTCAGACAACGGCACCCATTTTAAAAATGCTCACTCAGCCTTGGTCGAAAAGGCTCTCGGACTCTATAGAACACAGATTCGGTTCGGTATACCATCCTCAGTCCCGAGGTAAGGTCGAGAGAATGAACCAAAACATCAAAACCAATTGGCTAAAATCTGTGCACAGACCAAATTGAATTGGATTGACATGTTGCCATTAGCATTAATGATCATTCGAATGTCCGTCAATAAAATTGTTTTTCCGCCCCTTGAATTTTTCACCCAATGAACTGCATACAGGTCAGCCCTTCCCAGGACCAGCAGCCCCCTTGGAATGAGCAATCAGCGTGAGACCAAAATGGTATTTTTACAAAATGCAGAATTCATGTGCCAGTTCCTCTGTACAAATTCAAGGGTGACAGCCCACCACTCCAAATTCCCTTCCGCCCGCTGAGAGTGTCAGGGTCAAGGTCATCAAACACAAGTGGACGTAGCCCAGGTGGACTGGTCCCTTCAAAGTCGTGTAACGGACGTCTCACGCCCTTCGACTGGCTGGTAAAGGGGACACCTGGTACCACCTATCCCTCTGCACTCCTGCTGGAGAACCTGAAAGATCTCCAGCAGATGTCACTGCCGACATCGACCCCCCCCCACAGACGCTGCCATGTTCTATCTAGGAGGAGTGTAACTGGCTCCTTCGATTTGATGAGAAACCCTGATGGTGTTTACTTTGATGCAATAGGGCAACCAAGGAGGGTCCCCTCACAACATAAATTGTGGTGTGAATCTTGTGCAGGTTTTGAGAACCTTCCTATCATTGGTGCTATTTTCCATGTGACTGCTACTAAAGATGTAAAACGCTGTTGAGGAAATTGCTGAACAACTTGCCCCGACCTCCCTCATGGCCGTCCAGAACCGCATAGCCCTTGACCGCATCCTAGCCAAGGAAGAAGGTGTGTGTGCAATGTTTGGTGACCAATGCTGTACCTTCATTCCTAACAACACCGCCCCCGATGGCCCGATCCAGAGGGCCTTAGAGGGCCTCCAAGCCCTGTCTATAGAACTTAATGAAGTTTCCGGTGTCTCTGACCCCTTCAAAGATTGGCTCCAAGGCACTTTTGGCAGGTGGACTGACCTAATTAAGTCTGTCCTGGTCTCCATTGGAGTTTTCTTGGCCATCATAGCCTCATGCGGTTGCTTTATCGCCCCTTGTGCTAGGTCTCTATGCACCCGCATCATTGTTAAAGTCGTAGAAGGTCAACCCCACCCTGTTTCTGGGTTTACTATGTATCTGAAGAGGGTCAAGTAAAGTGGAGACTTTCAAGAATTGCTAGTTTCCCTCGCTGACCATGACGCCTTCGACGTGGACTCCCTCCATCTATCTCCCATGTAACTATGCTTTTATTTTATTGCTAGCTTGCTAAAACTTTAATGTGTGGCGTGCTTTATAAGTTTTGTAATTGTGTTGGAGATCTTTTGTAGAAAATCTGAAGGGGTATTGACGGAGATAGATATTTACATATATCCATATTTAAGAGTTATTTTCTTTTTCCATAGTCATATTTGAAAACAGCTCGTGTTTTTCCATTTGTGCTCTTAATGGTTGGCTGCTAAGTAGTGTGCATGGGGGGGGGGGGTATATGGTATATGGAGAAAGACAAGACTTCCGTAGTGTTTTCAGATCAACTTAGGCGACGCGAATTGAATGTGTTGTTTTTAGGTCGGTCTCTCCAAGCTTTGGAATAAATTGCAAAATACCTATTCTGTTCTGGGTTATCATTTAAAATCAGCTTATGTGTCATCAAAAGAACTTGGGATTGACCAGCAACTTAAATTCCCTCAGAGAAACATCTGGTCCGAACGCAACACTATAGATTGCGATTCCATATTGAAAAGATCATAGACATGTGCTGCTAGTTCAGCAAAATCGTACAGAGGTTAGGGAGCACAGTAACATGAATGTAGAGGGAAGTAAGTGTTTCCATTGGCAGAGCCAGCAGTACATGGGAACAACCTCATTTAAACAAGGCAATCTGCACCACTTGTGTAATTGCAAATAATTGTACACGCAGTCTTAGTAAATCGCACACAATACGCTCACTAATAGTACACACATTTTTATAGTATGCACATGTAAATCAGATCCTTTATGTATCATCATAACTGACCTCTTTTGTGAGACATTTAGTGACTTAAGTGTACTTTTGTAGTTATTTCCCCATATTTCAACACAATGATCCAGATATTGTACACTAATGAGCAGTGGAGAATATGGAGGGATTTTTGGTGTAGTACATACTTTGCTATATTCATTATTTAAGTATTTCTTGTAACTTATGCTGTATAATTTTTTTACACTCGTAAATTTGATTTATTTTAACATATCACTGTCTACTTTTTTCTATTTGTGTTTGACTTTCTCTCCTACTGTGACCAAAAAGCAATTTTACATTAACATAACATTTTAGTTTTGCTTGGATTGAAAGGTACCGGTAGTCTGTTTTTGCTTAAGCATCTTTTTAATTTATTGATTTCTTCTGTTATGATTTGTATTATCTTTTGAACAAACTGAAGTCCTATCTTCTGCAAATATTAAAAATTTTAAGTCTTTTGTAACTTTGCAAATATCGTTTATAAAAAGATTGAAAAAATTTGGTCCTACTATTGATCCCTGGGGTACGCTACAGGGTATATTTAGCGTTGTAAACGCGTGTTACGTATTGCATCCTGTTGTTTAATTAGCTTCTAATTCAGTTGAAGACCAACCCTCTGATGACATACTGTTATAATTTGTTAATTAAAATATTGGCCGCTGCACATTGTTTACCAACTATTGCAGGGGTCAGGAACCTTTTTGGCTGAGAGAGCCATACAAGCCAAATATTTTAAAAAGTATTTCCGTGAGAGCCATATAAAACTTTAAGACTGAATACAACTAAATGCGTGCATGTTTATGTAAGACCAACATTTTTAGAGTATAATAAGTCTCTCATTCTTTTTAATGACATTGTTATTCTGAAGCCAACCAACAAATGAAATACTTCTATCATTAATGCGACATCTTTAACAGGTGCGGTAGAAACCGAGTGGTTGGATTAAAATGCATGAGAATGTTTTATATTTTGAACGTTATTTTTGACACTGTGATTACCAGCGGAATTATTCACTACTTATCGTGTTAAACAATGTCAGTTAAGATTTATCTGAGAGCCAGGTGCAGTCATCAAAAGAGCCGCATCTGGCTCTACAGCCATAGGTTCCCTACCCCTGATCTATTGCATTGGTAATTTCCTTCGTTTTTTAAATTAAAGCCATCGATGTTGAAATGTTAGCTCTGTATCCGTATTAGTCCTCCGCGAGTGTTCTACATTTGTTTATGAATGTGTCCAATCTGTTGTTCATGAATTTTTCAATGAATTTAGAGAATTGTGGAAGAAAGGAAACAGGGCTTAAGTTTGTAAACTAGTGTTTGTCTCCAGTCTTATTACTCGGTACAACTTTTACTATTTTCATTTTGTTTGAAACAATAAGGTACTGATATACATTAATGGTTATTAGAGCTCCTTAATAACCTTTTCTCTAATTTCCACATCAATTCTCTTACAATCAGTTGAAGTCTTGGATTTACATTTGTTCACAATTTTAATTATTTCCTTTTTGGTCACGTCAGTAAGAATCATTGAGCTAGGATTTCTGTCTGACAGTAGTTCTAAAACTATTTATTTATTTTTAAATACAGTATATTAATGAATTTAATATTCATTAAAAAAAGGTTTGAGGTTTTATTTACCTCATATATTTATGTATTTTTTTAACCTAGTTTGAACAGTCACTATGTGTTTGAATGCAGTAATTTCCGGACTATAGCCGTTACATTTTTCCTACATTTTGAACCCTGCGGCTGAATGCTGCTATATTATGGATTTTTCTTCGCTAACAGCCATAATGTTTTGTATTCAAAAAAATTGTTTTTATAAAACACAAGCAAAGACACTGAAAATGTTGGCTATCGTTTGTGCTAAGACGCCATCTTTTGGGCGAGTTTGCACACTGTAGGTACTGTGGGGTAAACATCTGCAGCATTTCCTTCTGTTTAGTGCCTTGAACCAGAAGTAGAAGTGCTGTTTAGGCTTCTACTCGTCCACAGCATTTTTACTCTCAAATATTCCAATAAAAAATTAAAACAATTCTTGCTTACTAAACCGTCCCATGTGTGATGTCTGTAGGAGTGTTTTCATGCATATTTGTACGTGCTATTGTAATGTAATCAGGCTAGCGTCGTTAATATGCTAACACGTTTACAATGGTCTGTGTTCGTATTATTAACTTACAATGGCATTCTTTTTGTATTGTTTCAGTTTCACAAATTCCTCAGTAAATTCACCAAAATGTCAACGTGGAGTTATTGAGTCTGTTTGCTGATTGGAGAGCTAGCTTCCGCAGCTAGTGGGTCCATGATGATGACTTCTGTTTTGTTTAATCATCCGTTTTCCTACTGTGTTACAGACATGACTAAAGTATGTAAATAAACATTTTCTAAATATTTCTATGTAAATAATTAATTTCACAACCTATATATCTGTGATTTATAGTCCAGTGCGGCTCATATATGGAAAACATTTTTTTTTTCTTCAAAAATCAAGGAGTTGTGGCTTACTGTATATAACAGTGCGCTCTATAGTCCGGGAAACACTGTACTTAATTAGGTTATTCTTTGGCGTAACAATAGATGGAAGCTGTGTACTACCATTATGATATTGAACACACATGGTAGCTTTTATGTAATACTGCTGCAGAGTGTGAATTTTATTGGCTTAACACACTTAAAAAAGATCCTACCATGATATTAGCAGCGATGATCTCAGGGTCGTCACACACTGATTCCACAAAGAACACCTGTTGGGGAGAAAAGGCCATCTGTGTCACTAGTGTGATTGTATAAAAAGAACAGTGTTACCGTATGACCGTATACTCATCAAAAAAAAAAGAACACACCTTAAATGCATTCTCCTCCACAAACGCTTGAATGAGGTCTCGGCGCTCTCTTGTTGTGTTGGTTGCGTCGAAAACCTGACGACAAGAAAATAAGTTATATGGCGATGAATATTGTAAGATGTTGGCACTTAACTTTGGTTCTGATTTAGGTTGGGTTAGAACGGAGGACTCACAGCAATCTGACCTCCCTCGTCTATAAGGTACACCTTGACATCCTGCAGGGCCACCAGGGCACACTGCCTGCAAGACACAGACCAGGGCACAGTTTTAATGACTAACATTAGCCATAACTTGCTACTTACTAACAACGCTACCTCTAAGGTGCGCGCCTGTGCAACTGTGCACTGATCCCACGACCTCTACGCGCAGTAAATCTATGCCGCGCATGAAATAAAAACTCTAAAAAAACACATAATTTGCAATTTTGGTTGGAATTGCGTGTGAATGTCCTATGTGCCGAATTGTTGATATGTGTGAGCTGAACTGAAATGCTCAAATGTCCAGAGTGAATGGAGTGTGTGGATGCTGGAACGGTTCGAATCGGATGACAAATGTGGGATATAGAGAAGTTTGTATATTGCCCATTCATGAGGGGAAATTCCTGGAAATTGTGAGAAAACCGGGAATTTGGGGTAAGGGAAAATATGTTTTGTCTTTGATATCTTGGAAGAACAGTGTGTGCGGATGGTTGAAAGGTCCGAATCGGGTAAATAGTGGCACTAAATGTTGGGAATGTTTGGCATTTCATAACATTGAATATGTCAATTCATTTGAATGGGAATTTCCTGGAAATATAGGAAAAAAACTGATTTTTTTCTTCTTTAAAAAAAAAAAAATATTGATACCAGCACAATTGTCCGAGATGCTATGAATAGGTTGGTGTTGGAATTTTTGGAATCGGTTGACAAATGTTGACGCAGTTACAGTTTGAATTGGTATATCGCAATTCCTGCCCAAGTGGAAATTTTTACAAAAAAAAGGGAACATTTTTTGTCCCAACTACGAGGAATGTTTTGAAAGTGGAATGGGTGGAATTAGTCGAAAAATGTGGATTGTTAAAACTTTACAGGAAGAGGTGAAAATAGGGCTTTGGAAAACCGGTAATTCTGGGAATTCCTGGAATTAGTTTTAACTTGGAAAATGGTAATTTGATTGTCCAAGGTGAGTGGAGTGTGTGAATGGCGGAACAGTTCGAATCAGTTGAGAAATGTGGGAATTGTGCCATTTCGAAAAATGGCCCATTCATTTTCAATGGGAAAAATGTCCAGGAAAACCCAAAAATTCTGGGTAATCTAGGATATTTTTAAAATATTTTTGGGGGGGAATTGAGCGGTCAAGTCAAACTTTTTGATACTTGAACGGTTCCAATCAGATGAAAACTGTGCTGTGTACTTTTGTGGCGGAATAATCATAATAAATATATTTGTTTTGGTGTGGGATGGTGTATGTGTGAATGTTTGGACATTGACACAATTAACACATTATTTGCTCTGATGATTTTGCAATGCAACTGTGAGTGATGGGTAATGACAATGTTTGTCAACACCGTTCAATTATTGTAATGTCTTTAAGGAGGGTAGAAATTTTATCGATCACTTTTTTGAGCCATACAATTTATTGTCGGCCATAACCACACCAAAAATTTGTAAAAAACTTCCATCCAGCAAAACTGGTACATACAAACCGGGCTTAAACCAACTCTTTGTCATCTGTCGTATCAACAGCAGCCGCTCTCTCTCACCTGCACCAACACTCATGGAACTGATGCGTTTATGGCCACACAAAAAGTGGGACAACTCTGACACTACATGAATTGATTAATGTGGACCCCGACTTAAACAAGTTGAAAAACTTATTTGGTTGTTACCATTTAGTGGTCAATTGTACGGAATATGTACTGTAATGTGCAATCTACTAATAAAAGTTTCAATCAATAAACAAAGTATAGTGCCGTTCAGTCCTCTGGTCGACCATAGCGATTTCCTAGTACGTAAGTTTTCCAAAATAACTAAAACAATTCTTGCTTACTAAACTGCTGAAAAATTGCTGAATTTTCCCCCAGAGATCAATAAGGTACTTTCTATTTTATTATATTCTAGACTGTCCCATGTGTGATGTCTGTAGGAGTGTTTTCATACATACGTGCTATTGTAATCACTAGCTTGTAATCAAGCATTTGTCGTTAGCTTCAGCTGACATGCTAACACGTGTAAATACCAGGTTGTTATACTAGGAGTCCTCAATCAAATGCTGTGCTTATCTTACTGTCATTTATGAAGAAGCTTAAAAATAACCATGAAATGCTGTTACTCGGTTACAGAACAGCTCATAAAAATATATATTTTACAAACAGAAAGTTACAGGAATGTACCTTGTATCCCATGCTTACATCTCATTGTGCAAGATGTGAATGTTTTAAGAGGAACTTCATTCCAAAGCAGGACAAACAATACCAGTACATCGTTCATAAAAAACAAGATTTTTTTGTTATTTCATTGTAAGTGGGCCAAATCACTTATATTAGAAAATATTCTCAAGAAAATGACTGCTGTCATTTGATTATAATATTAAGACTAGGGCTGGGCAACGATTAAAAATTTTAATCAACGTTAATCACACTATTTCTCTGATTAATCGCGATTAACTGCATTGTATACGCAAAGCCCAATGATGAATTCAAAAGTAGTGTGTAATGCACCTTTATTGGAATATTCTCCCACATGAACAAAAGCGCCAAAACATTTGTTGTGCAAACACAATTTAAATAAGTCCTTGTTAAACAGTAGCAGTTAAATAGCATATTTTATGAAAGTCAACTCAAAAAATGTAAATACAAACATTTAAGCTTATTGCCACTGCCAGGGTATTTAAGTTATCCTGTTTGTTATGGAAAATAAATATAATCTACATACAAATCTCTGAGCCACAATCATAACATCTGAACAGGCAATTTCTGAGGTAACAGCAGAAACATTTTTTTTTATCAGGGATCTTATGTTTAAAAAACCTATATTATAGGTAGTGGGCTGTTTTAGGGAATTTTTGATCAAATTATCCGTAGTAGCAATATTAATAATATTATAATGTTTATTCTGCGTAGTGCACTTAAAATAATTATGACCATATCTAGGAATTGATATGATGGGAATTTTCCGATTGTTTGCTTGGTGCTTTGATAAACTGAACGCATATAAATGGTAATATATTGTGATGTTATGAGCCAGGGAAAAAAAGAACTACCCTACCCAGCATGCAACAGGAGTGACGAGCATGCGCGGTAGCCCGGTATAGGTTGTGTCGCCATGACGGCATCTTGTATGTTGTGATATGCACGCTCTGAAAGCAAACGTTAAGAACTCAGCCAACACTCCTCGTCTGCATAATTCATAAATAGACAGACAACACAAATACTCCGCTGCTTCACAAGCCGCTGGATGTAGTATTCCCATGCTAGCTAGCCGGTCTAGCAAGCACGCGTCATTCAGTCCAAAACGGCCCGATCTATCCACATTCAGAATTGTCTGGCGGTCGTAAGTGATCCCGGAGTGACCACGCTGAAAGCCAGCCATGAAATTTGTAGAATTGTCCGGTATTTTTGCCAAATGTTCCATCTTTACCAAGAGCCCCTCGACGCCGAAGTACATCCGGGAGATGCCATCTTGTTAAGAAAAGGCGTTAACAAAATAAAAGCATGTAGACAACATACGCAAATGTGCGATACAATAATTGTCGGCGTTAATAGATTGATGAGTTAACGCGTAATTAACGCATTAATTTGCCCACCCCTTATTAAGACATTTAAATTGTTATGTCAGGTTTGACACAGGTGTTCACATCTGATGTTGCTCACAGAGAGTTTCTGCTCTCACATGAAAAACTCTACGGAACAATACTCACTAACCTTTTATTGTACATGCTACTTTGTATCAGCGCGGCTCGTATCTGCTCAGCCAAGTATGACGTAGTCACCTGCACTGCGATAAGGAAAATATTTCAACGTTTATTTATATGCGAGCCAGGAGGGAGGCCATGTCAGGTGACAGCTGCAGCGGGTTTAATATTTGGGTCACAACTCAGGAAGGGGATAAGTCTTCGGAGGGTCTGACGTGATTTCATGACAGCAGAGCATCGAGTGATCCCCGCCTTCCAGCCTAAAAACGTACTTCCTGATCTTCATGGCCTCCTCGTTGTCGTGGCGGAAGAAGTCGTAGGACTTGTAGGCTCTGACGGCCTCCCTGCGGTACACACCCAGGTTGAACACTGTGACCAAAAGACCAGAAGTAACTTTTACAACAACATTAAAGTTGCTGGAGCCAAATTTACACGCATCACAATTAAATTGCTCCTAGTTTTTAAATGACATTGCCGGGTAACTAGGACAAATACTTTCGATATTATTCAACAACTACAGTGGTTCTCAAACTTGCTTCACCAAGTACCATCTCAGAAAACATGTGGCTCTCCAGATGTCACCATAATGACCAACATTATAATAACGTAGCATAGTAAGCCTACAGGTTCATTAAAACAAGGCAGAGGTTTTATTTGACAAGTATATTTAATATTTTGACCATTGTAACATTACACAAAATTTGCACAGTAACACGGTTTGAATATTTGATAAAATTATTATTTGCGTACCACTAAATAGAGCCTGTGTACCACTGTTTGAGAATCACTGCTGTGTGGGTTATCCTAAATGTTATTAAAGATCAAAGCTAAATATTTAGGAACGTAAAATGTGAGATCTTGGCTTTTTTTAAAGGAGAATATATAAGTGCACCATTTGACATTTGACATTTATTAGCGTGTACAAATATTATGCAACTGCACGGAAAAACAACATTCGTAAATGATAGAGTCACAAAAGTCTTCCATCTATCGTCATTTGCCAATATCTTATCAATTCCAAGAGTGCTGAATCCATCTGAAGACTTATCTGAGTCAGTAAAATGTATTTTGTTTTCCACTGCCTAGAAATTATGCACACATCTGGGGTTGATTTAATTTGGCCATACCCTTATAAAGTTTATTTTGTGTCTCTATTACAAAAGCTTTTTTGACACTGAATTCGTCTAACTGAATTATTTTTACATCAAATCATGATGACAATTTCATTGAAAAAAATGTCAGTGCTTTAAAATTCTGTGTATAAAAATTCAGGGTAAAAACAATTCAGTGCTGAAAAATTCAGCATAAAAAAACAGTGTATAAAAATTCAGTGTACAAAAATTTAGTGTAAAAAAAATTCAGTGTATAAAAATTCAATGCTGAAAATTCAGTATAAAAAATCAGTGTATAAAAATTCAGTGAATACAAATTCAGTCAATAAAAATTCAATGTAAAAAAATTCAGTGTCCAAAAATTCAGTGTAACAAATCAGTGTATAAAAATCAGGTTTTTAAAATATCACTGTATAAAGTTTTAGCCCTGAATAATTCCGTGTTATAAAGTATTCAGTGTAAAAAGTATCCAAATTCAGTCCTGAAAAATTAACTGTAAAAAATCAGTGCTTTCAAAATTCAGTGTTGAAAAATTTACTGTTTCAAAAAGCAAGAGTCACTTCTGTTAAATTAACACTGAAGCAATCGATCCTGTCACAGAACCAGCCAATGAGGTGTCAAGTTGGAAGTCACGTGACATGGGTCTTGCAAAATGGCATAAAAAAAGAAGTTATCTGGGCTACCTGGGCATAAAACAAAATAATTAACATTTCAATCCGGCCAGCTGTATATGTTCTAACTGTAGAATTACAATTCATTTTTATACACTGAATTTTTTTAGTAGACTTTTCAGCATAAAAAAGGCAGTTTACAAAATCAAAAGCAAAACATTAGGTTACAAAAATTCAGTGTAAAAAAAAAAAGTTTTTGTAATAAAGACACAAATGAACCTCCATACACCTGCCTTATTACACAAATACACATCAGCAGGTATACTTCCATAATGATAAGCATTCAACTTATCCAGAAATATCCCACTATGCTGTATAAACACAATTGCAATGAACATTTTTCACACACAATGCAGTATCACAAATTAACCCTGAAAATAAATGTAGAATAAGGTTTCTAAATGTTCCACTGAAAGGAAGGTTGGTATTTTACCTTTGGTGGGAACGCCGATCCAGTTGAGGTACCGCGTAAGCTTTTTGGACATGTACGTCTTCCCTCTGGCAGGCAGGCCGATCATCACGATCACGGTGGGAGAGTTTGTCATATAGGACGCCCACGCTGCAAGATTTAAAACACAAATAGTAACAGTGCGAAGTCGTGAGAACATGCATATTTGTTGCATATAAATGTATGCAGGACTTTTAGAGACACATCAGTGGCAAATCCTAGGAAGTAAGAAATAAATAAAAGTACATATTTACACAGATGCCATAGTGGGCGCTAACTTTCCAATGTATTTAACACAGCAGACACACAACATTGATACAACGCTGATTATACATATATATGTCATTTAAAACAACTTTGCAAAATAGTTGTATTTGTAATTTGAGACAAGTTTGATGTCTAACGTTGGATCTATGTTGTTGGTTGGAAATGACAAAATTTCAATGTCAAATCAATGTCACAACCTGACAATGAATAAAAGTTGTCATGTTGTTCCAACGTTGTATTTGTGTTGTAGAATATTGGTTAGAAAATCACCAAAATTCAATGGTCAAATCAACGTCAGAACCTGACATTGAACAAACGTCAAATAGTATGTTGTTTTAATGTTGTCTTTGTGTTGTAGTATATTGGTTGGGAAATTATCAAATTTCAATGGTCAAATCAATGACAGAATCAGCACCTCCAAGTCCGAGTCCATGGTTCTCGCCCGGAAAAGGGTGGAGTGCCATCTCCGGGTTGGGGAGGAGACCCAGCCCCAAGTGGGAGGAGTTCAAGTACCTAGGAGTCTTGTTCACGAGTGGGGGAAGAGTGGATCGTGAGATTGACAGGCGGATCGGTGCGCCGTCTTCAGTAATGCGGATGTTGTACCGATCCGATATGGTGAAGAAGGACCTGAGCCGGGAGGCAAAGCTCTCAATTTCCCGGTCGATCTACGTTCCCATCCTCACCTATGGTCATGAGCTTTGGGTCATTACCGAAAGGATAAGATCACGGGTACAAGCGGCCGAAATGAGTTTCCTCCGCCGTGTGGCGGGGCTCTCCCTTAGAGATAGGTTGAGAAACTCTGCCATCCGGGAGGAACTCAAAGTAAAGCCTCTGCTCCTCCACATCAAAAGGAGCCAGATGAGGTGGTTCGGGCATCTGGTCAGGATGCCACCCATACGCCTCCCTAGGGAGGTGTTTAGGGCACGTCCAACTGGTAGGAGGCCACGGGGAAGACCCAGGACACGTTGGGAAGACTATGTCTCTTGGCTGGCCTGGGAACGCCTCGGGATCCCCCGGGAAGAGCTAGACAAAGTGGCTGAGGAGAGGGAAGTCTGGGCTTCCCTGCTTAGGCTGCTGCCCCCGCGACCCGACCTCGGATCAGCGGAAGAACATGGATGGATGGATGGATGGATGGAAATCAATGACAGAATCCGGCATTGAATAAACGTTGTCAAAAAGTATATTGTGTCAACGTTGTATTTGTGTTGTAGAATATTGGTTAAGAAATTACCAAATTTCAATGGTCAAATCAATGTCAGAACCCAACATTGAATTAACATTGTCAAAAAGCATGTTGTTTCAACGCTAGGTTTGAGTTTGGGGATCTAATTCAAGAAGTTCTCAACTTGGTTTCAATGTCTTGTGCCCCCCTCTTTCGTCTTCTAGGAATTAATACCATAACTCTGTACGTACTTACCTAACACCTGCACATGCATTAGCTTTGGGTGTTGTTAGCTAATGATAGCGATTTGGATAGTTAGTGTTGGCTGTCATTGAATGTATATTCTCTCAAAACAACAACACGACTGCAAATTTTTTGTTTCTTCTCTTGGACTGCTTTTGTGTGTGTGCACGCGCTGCGTGTTGACTAGACACGTTGACAGTCCCAAACACCAATTATGTCCAGGACGGACATTTTCTTTTAATCACATAAATATGATAATTGTGAAAATTATAGACAGTTTTAACACAAATGTTAAAGCACTAATGGTAACTTAGGCTCGCCAGTGGTGTTCTTGTTAAGTTTTGTTTAAAATATAACTGTAAGGAAGTTGCAAAATGCCCCTTTAATGAAGGTGTAATTTTACTTTAATGTAACAAATTTTGCAACATGGAGTTATAGGTTATTAAATGAGTGGGATTTATTTTTCTCTCCTGACACATAAGACATAATAAGGTTAATAAATTAATAATGTACCCAAAATAATGTAATAAAACGTTTAAGACAATAAATATAAATCTAAACCAAACATATGTAGTAACTAAAGATGGTAGTAAACATTTGAATCTCTGGTTAGAACAAATATCTAAAATATACGCTGGTGCCTCAACTTAAAAGTGTTTTGAAAAGAGTCATCTCTCAGCTAATTCCTATACTTTAAGTTACAAGCATCCCCGCCATGAGTTGGCGTAGCAAATGTCACAGTCAACCCATATGATCAGCCCAAAAACACCAGGGGCCTCATTTTGCGCCCGCACAAAAACCTGACGTATGCACATTTTCACGGGAAAGTTGAGATGTGTTAAGAGTGAACTGAACATCAAACATATATTAACGTCGTCCCCCTCTGGGGGAAATTGGGTAACGTACTGATAAAGCTTGAACTATTTGTACTATAGCAATCTATAAGGTTAATGTAGTCTGCTTGTCTTTCTTCCTCTCCTTTTATCTACTGTCTTTAGTATTAGTTTTAACTAGATATGTGTATTGTTGATAATTGAGCTATTTATTAGTATTATTCATTATCAATAGTGTTATTTTTATTGGTATTTTAGGGGCTGTGAATCTTGGGGCACCACACGATTTGATTCGATTCTTGGGGGTAATGATTTGATTCAAAATCGATTTGCGATTCAAAAGCAATACTTTTTTAATAACATTAGGTGCCAGTTCCTTGATGAACTACTTTCATCCATAATATAGATAAACAGCTTTCTATATCTAAATTTCTATATTACTTAAAAGAAAACTGGTGTTGTTAAAAAAAAAAAATTGTACCCAAACATTTAATAAAGTCAAATACAAAGAAGCATACTTGCCAACCCTCCCGGATTTTCCGGGAAACTCCCGAAATTCAGTGCCTCCCCCGAAAACCTCCTGGGACAAATTTTCTCCTGAATATCTCCCGAAATTCAGGCAGAGCTGGAGGCCACGCCCCCTCCAGCTCCATGAAAACGGACTCAGCAATGTTGGGACCCTCTTAAACAGGACAATACTGCTATCTACTGTACATAGAATATAATAGAATGTACTTTATTGATCCCTGGGGGATATTCAGCACCACAGTTCGCTCACAATAAACAATGATAATAAGAAATAATATAATATATATTATATATACAATATATAAATAATATAAATATATTCTACATTTAAGTGCAGTGAAGGAACATATGCATTAGGGAGTCTGTTCTGAAGCCCACAGTAAAGAGACGTAACTTCATCACGTCGCTTGGTTATTGACTCCAACCCAATATATTACACCGTCGACGAGCAAAATTAAGAAATACGCTTGCAAGTTCCAAAACGAATGGAAACAAGAATTTCAGTTTATCTAGGAGAGTTCGAAGGGGAAGGGGTATGTTGCCCGTAAATTTTGTAGACGGATATACTCAGTCATGAACGGTCAGCGAAGCACAAAGTGTCCGCAGCGCAGCATCGTTCACAACCCAGTATTATGGGCCACCTCACAAAATGGAGACCCGATGGTGTAACTTATGCTGAGACAATGATGGCTATGCTGACAGCTGGAAGCAACACCCCATTCTCATTTGCGGATGTCTACAACAAATCCGTGAAAAGTTTTGTTCCCAGATTTGGAGATCGCTTGCCAATACGCAAATGGCAGAACAAAGGTTACTCAAATAGTGAAAAGTAAGTGTTGTTGTGTTTTTATTACTGTGTATTTGATAGGTGCCGTCGGAAATTCAACTATTTAATTTATTTGTATGTACAAAGAAATAAATATACATATAGCTAGAATTCGCTGAAAGTCAAGTATTTCATACATACAGTATATATATATATATATATATATATATATATATATATATATATGAAATACTCGCGTTGGTAAATTATACTACTCCCCTCTTAACCACGCCCCCGCCCTAACCACGCCTCCACCCCACCCCCGACCACGTCTCCCACCCTCTACCTCCCGAAATCTGAGGTCTCAAGATTGGCAAGTATGCAAAGAAGGCAACAAGAAAAGTATCCGACATCTCTCTTTTCTAAAATTAATCTGTATAGCAGGTATAGATAATCTACATGAACAATATGATTTGTCTGAGTGGCTGCTGATTGTGGAAATTTGCGGTGACTTTGGCCAACTTCAGGCTGTGTCACGCCAAATTTCTTCTCCCTACAAAAACACCCCCCCCCCCCCCTCCCCCATTTATTTCCGGGGTCATGATTAATACAGACGTTTTGTTAACGCTACATTATAAAATTACAGACGTTTTTTTAACGCTATATTATAAAAAAAAAAAAAAAAAACAATTTACAAACACAAGCTATGGGATGACATAAGAGGAAATGTGACCCCGGAAGAAAATGCGTCGCCCATAGGTTGTGTTTGTAAATTGTTTTTTTATTTTTTTTTATAATATAGCGTAAACAAAACGT